>NC_140222.1:2065637-2090637 GCF_951802725.1 Rutilus rutilus | reverse complement strand
CACACACATGCACACTCACTCTTGCTTACTCACTCACTCACTCACACACACACTCGTGCGCACACACTCACACACTCACTCACACAAACTCACTCACTCACACAAACTCACTCACTCACACTCTCTCTCACTCACACACACAAACTCACTCACTCACACACACATGCACACTCACTCTTGCTTACTCACTCACTCACTCACACACACACTCGTGCGCACACACTCACTCACCCTTGATGGAACCCGTCGTGGAGGACCGAAAAAAAATCAAACATGCTAGTCTTTTGATCGTGATGTCGTGAAGCATCGCAATGGAAGTAAAATAATGTCAAATGTTTTTGAAATAAAAAAGCCTGTTGAATTGCACTACTTGAAAAAATAGGCATTGCATTAACCATGCTTGCATTTTAATTAGGGACAGCGGCGGTTTCTTCATTAGGGCGATTGGGCGACGCACCACCAAAGTGTGAAAGGGACTTTTTCAATCACAATCTCATTCAACCACAGAGTAGTTACTAGCAGTTACTAGCTAGCAGTCACTCACTGTTGTTCTGCCTCTGGATATAGTCCAATCAGCGCCAAGTCATGTTCTGTGGAGTACTGCCTCTTTTTGGGCGATTTCACGATGGCTGAAGATCGCCCAGAGTGTTCCCATAGACTTACATTAAAATATTTTTTTTTTCGAACTGCATGCACTGCAATGCATTCTCTATGGCTTCCGGGAGGGCTCGCACTAACGTGCTTTCGTCATCACATGTAAACTTCACTTGTGCAGCGATTGGTTGAAACAAATATACCTCTAATAATATTTAGCCATAAGCTGAAGTGACATCCAATAATTTCCTCAGTGCATAACTTACATTTCACAGACATATTCTCCATCTGTAAATGTTAGAAAGTCAATATTTCCAGCTTGTTGTCATGAGATAAACTTCCGTGCCGCGTGCATGCGCGCCGAACAGACGGAGCGCAATAGAATAGGAGCGCAATTATTCTGACTAAAATATACATTAGCACTAAATTATAAATATATTTAGCTAAAACATTTGCTGTTGAATATTTGTTGTTGTTGGTGAACATAAATGGGCTAGAGAATTTCAAACCTACATGTGTATTTTTATGATATTAGCTTTGTTTTTATTTTTTTAAGTTTAGTAAATTTAACTACTTCTTTAAAAAGCATTATTTTGTTTTTAGATTGTAATGTTGCAATGTTAGAATGTAATGTGATTTGACCCCTTTTTTGGATACACTGCAGATAGACAGCAAGGTTACACTACAGTATGTTTGTTTTTATAACCTTCAATATGAACATTGTTTGTGGGACAATGTGGATCAGGATATTAAATATTTTTATTCAAATAGAAAAATAATAATTAAATACTCAGATTATACCATACATCGCCATTTAGCCCAAAAATTCAGATTTATTTGGCAATTGCCTATTTCCCAACCCTACCGGCTGAAGTTTTAGCTAAACTTTAGGCTAATGATAGCTACATTATAATCACTGTTAAATTGTTATTTAACAATTAGCCTACATTCAGTCCTCGATTAATAATTCAGTTTGTTGCGCCCCCCCACATTTTTTTAGCACCAGCCGCCACTAATGCATTGTATTTTTATGGCTTGCATTTTTATGGGCTGAAATTCAACATGGTTGAATGTTTAAAGGGATAGTTCACTTTGAAATAAAATTTTGGTATGTTTTAGCTTACCTCAAGGGCATCCAAGATGTAGGTGTCTTTGTTTCCGCAGTAGTTTCAATTTTGATATTTTTAGATCAAACCGTTCTTGTCTGTCAGTCATATAATGATGGTCACTGTCTCAAAGAGCAAGCACAGAGTCCAAATTAAAACAATTCCCCATCGTCCAAATTAAATAATTCCCCATCGTAAGTACACATTGATGGCCTAAGACACGAAACGAGCGGTTTGTGTGAGAAAACGAACAGTATTTATATCGTTGTTATCTCTTATACACAGCCACGTCCAAGTGATCTGAGGGCGCGGGCGCTTCCTAGTGTGTGACGTGTGGGACTCAAGTACTCCATCACTGGGCTGCTATATAGGCTACAGCAGGCAAGCAGATGGACTCAGAATATGAACTTAACGTGCAAAGTTTCATGCTGAGCGTTTCGTGATATACTTGCATAAAATCAACACTTGATCAATTAATACTAACACTTTCTCTTCTATTATATTCTCTCTCTCTCTCTCTCTCTCTATCTATATATATATATATATATATATATATATATATATATATATATGTATATGTGTATGTATGCCAATATGTACTGCATTAGCTTAAACTGGGAAGAGTCATAGCACTTGCATATTGTTGTCCTCCTATTGTTAGTTTAACTGTAAATCGCTTTGGATAAAAGGGTCTGCTAAATGACTAAATGTAAAATTGGCTTGACATTGGATATTCGCACATTTAGGGACCATCTCTAAATTTGCATAAAACATTGGCATACACGTTTCTAACTTCAATAGCAAACTTAAATTAATTTGAATAAATATCAAAAATCCAAAGGGTGCGCATTATGCCTGACACTACATGAACACTTTACAGTTGGTTTTATGACTGTAAGTTGTTCTATTCAAATGCTATCGAAGTTAGAAACGTGTATACCAAAGTCGTGTACACTTTAGAGACGGTCCCTAAATGTGCGAATGTGCGTCAAGCCAACTTTATGCCAGTCTATCACTGGGAAACGCTCAGCATTAAAATCGGCGTTGCCTACGCCGTGTTATCCTCTTTTCGTAGTCGATTGTCGAGTTCACGCGCGTGATCATAGGTAACTAAACCTATGCGTGTGAACTCGACAATCGATTACGAAAAGAGGATAACACGGCGTAGGCAACGCCGATTTTTGTCGTTGTTCTCTGTATTGACAGCACTCCAAATGTACAAAAAAATGAGCTCAATGTTAAAATTGACTGGAGTTCTCCTTTAAGCTTTGCGCCTTATTCTGAGTCCATCTGCTTGCCTGCGAGTTAGATCTTTTACATCACTGTAGTCCATTAAGCTACATTAAGCGTTTTATATGTCCAGCAGGGGAATCCTGAAGTATTGAGGGAAACCCTAATAGCCTTCATGCAGCACATCGTCACAATATAAAGTTAAGGCAACTAAACAACCAAGAGAAATATATGTCAACCTCAAAAACATAGGATCTGTATATCAGCATCGGGGACTAACATTAATCTCGTTCACGGTAGAGAAAGATGCATGTAGGCTACACAGGAAAAGTAACCGTGAAGACACTGAATTTAACATAAAACAGCCGTCATAATAATCACATATACACTTACATTGCTATAAATGAGTTTGAATTAATGGCTTGCTCGTCTAACTGTTGCTGGTCTTCGTCAACAACAGCGCCTTTGCACCCCCTGCTGGTGAGATAGACTAACAGCAGATGGAGAGTATGCTCGGCAATCTACTGCTTTTCCTGCAGTTCCTGGATGTCAATGTTGAATTTACTGTCGAATTTGAACCACTGAATTTGTGGAAGTGAATTTGCAAAGCGAAATAAAATTGACTGAAAATTGCCTGTTGAATATTATAGGTTGTATTTTTAAACAGTTTAAATATTTTGGAAGTGAAATATGAAAGGGGAATATGGATTATTGAATTTGAAATGTTTTGAATTGAAATATTCACAGCTTAAATATTCAACCATGCTGAATTTCAGCCCATAAAAATGCAAGCCCTAAAAATACAATGCATTAATATACAAGCATGGTTAATGCAATACCTATTTTTTTTTTTTTTTTTAAGTAGTGCAATTCAACAGGCTTTTTTATTTCAAAAACATTTGACATTATTTTACTTCCATACATCGCAGACGCTGCGTCGGTTGACGTCCACTATTATGACACACTATACAAGATGAAACGATTGAATCTTGCATCCCGACACCCGTTGTCATTTACGAATCCCCACGACACCCTACGTCAAACAGATCATGCCAAAATCGGGCAAAAATCGTGTAATCTGAACCAGGCATAAAAAAGGAGAAACATCATCCTGCACCAACATAAATTAGAAAGCTTTTTTCAACTACTCATGACCAGCTTTACTAGAATTTATCACATTCTATTGTATTTATTGTGGTGAATTTACTAACTTGCTGTAGAATTTATAATAGATTCTCTGTTAAGGGAATAGTTTTGAAACATTTTAAATATATAAACTAACAAAGCTTCAAAATAAAATCAAATAGCCTAGTAAATAATAAAGAAGAACAACAAAACATTACAAGCAATAAACAAAGAGTGCTTTCAGTATTTAAGAGTATCAGAACGTTTTCTATTCAAGAGCAGTGAGTGATTTTTTTAAGGGAATAAGTGAATAGAATTTGTGACTGCAGTGGAGAGTGAAGATTGTTAGTGTTTCTAACGTACATATGACACTTTCTATAAACAGGGTGCAAAATAACATAAAAAATTTCAATAAAGAATTTTTTTTTTTTTTTATGATCTGTGAAAGGGTCTAAATCGTATATTATAGCCTATATATATTGCTGAATACCTTTAGCGAGTGACGGCAACGGCCCTTACCATATTTGGAACATCAGCTCCCAGAGCAATAATGACAGGTGAACCTAATCGAACAACTTTGCCAGCGCGACTGGACCAGATTGTATCAGATTGGTAAGGTTTTATTTCATTGGGGACATAATTACTGATTATTAGGGGTGTAACGATACACAAAACTGACGGTTCGGTACGTCCCACGGTTTTGACGTCTCGGTTCGGTTCGGTTCATTTAGGTGGAGTGGGGGGTTTAGAAAGCTAAAATTGTTTTTGTTTTTAAACAGATAATTTAATTAACAAATTGTGTCCTTGTCTTTAAATTAATTCAATTACAAGTAAACGTTTCGCAAGGATAAAACTAATTATCTGCTAATGCTGTAAACTATATAGGAGCCCTTACTTGCACATTACTATAACATTAAAGCTTAACAACAGAGCCAAGACTTTTAGCCTAAATTCAGTTGCTATTTATTTTTAGATATAATAATAATCAACACTCAAGTAACAAATTGTATGAAAACATGTAAACTGCACATAAGGCAGTTTTTACATTAACATATGTTTTTACTCTAATTTATTATTGAAATATAATAATTTACACAGTTGCTGTCATTTTCATGACAGATATTTTAAACATACATAAAATAATCAAGATGTCATTAACAGGTTAAGTAAAATATAATATATAGGCTAATATAGTGCATTTATTTAGTGAAAGAGTTCATTTCCTTAGCAAACCAACAAGCTGTGGACACTGAATGACTTGCCTGAGGTAAATAAAGCTATGTGAAAAAAGAAGCGTTTTATTGACATATTTCCGCTGTTGAAACACTGACTGAGCGATTACACGAGTTATGATGCCTTTCAGTAAGTATACTGTATCTTTCAACATACCTTCAGGTGTCCATTCATGTTTATTCTGTAACTGAGGAAGAGAATCGCGTTTACTCGCGCTCCGCGCTGCCGCTTGAAATGAGGAGCCTAGTAGCCTACGGTGATCTGTCACGCCACATCAAAGAGCGCCAAAACGACATTTAATGTTTGAATTTCGTCATCAAATAGACAGAATTTGAAAGATTACACCTTGCTTATTATCGAATGTAACAAAACACTGAGCTTATTGCGATTAAATGTGGTTAATGGTGGTTAGGCAACGCTGTATTCGTTGTGTACACATAAGACATGAGGTCCAATGAGCCGGGACAGCAGGGGGCGGGGCAGCAGGGGGCGGGGCGGGGCAGCAGGGGGCGGGGCGGGCGTGTTCGGTACGCCATGAGAGTATCGCGATTCGTATCGTGGGTGGTGTATCGCGGTTTTTCGGTTCGGTTCGAATATCGTTACACCCCTACTGATTATACTATCTTTTTACGCGTTGCGGTGTGAGAACACTATGTACCATGTCTGCATTTGTGATCATAGGAACGACAAGCAAGCGCTACTCTATACTGCTCAAAACACGCGTTTGAATAGTCACTAGCAAATTCTTAAAATATAAAAACATACAGGCTGAGAGTTAGAAGCGCCAGACTCTTTTTAGCATCAGCCTTTGTGCACAGCCGGCCTTGTGCTCTCGCAGGTTGGGGAAACTCCTCTGAAAAATGCGCAGCACACAGTCATTCATTTTAGTTGTACTATTCTGGAGCAGTGTTGTAAATAAAGCTTAAGCACTGTTTTCTAATTGTGTCCTCTTTTGGAAGGCCAAACAAATGAAAAACACAGCGTCTCCACATCATGGCGGCAACAATAATACAGCGAGAATAAAAGTTCCGCCTTTTTTCTTTGCGTGTACATCTGGGCGGTGTTATGAAACTCTGCCCACACACACTGACGTAGATTTGTGGAGGCGTGTTTGAACGAAGCGTTTTAGGAAGGCGTGGCTGAGCCTTAAGCGATGTTGGGTGACGCCACTTCTTGTTGAAGTCTTGTCAAACAAAACGGAGGCTAGCTCGAACCTTCCTCCTCCTCCTCAATCCCCCCCCCCCCCCCCATCCCCATCGCTTAGACTTAGAGCACCTTTAACTTTTATAAAGAATATCTCTTTAGGTTTGACCCTTATTTGAGCTTTGTAACTCTGCAGATCTTATACTTGCATTTACATGTAGGCTAGGCTACATAACACACTAAAGAAAAAGGAAAATAAGACATTGCATCATATGATCCCTTTAAAGGTTAATGGCAAAACGGATCTTTATAAAAGTCCACATTGTTATTGCAGATGAAAATAACATTCTGAGCATTCCCTGTGAACATTTCTCTACATTATAAAGTTTTGCTTGAATTCATTCTAAACAACATATCCTTTAATGGACTTTGGAGTAGTTCTACATTTATTTCTGTAAATATGGTTATTTTTTATAGGTATTTGAAAAGGTCTTGTAATAGTCTGTGGTTATAGAGCCACCTAGCGGTCAAGACCTGCAAATGCATGTTCTGTTTGAGATGTTTATGTTATTTTTCAATGACACAAACTCTTTTTGCTCTGTTTCTTACACAAATCTAACAGACATGGTTTCAAATAGTATTGTACATATATATGTATACAAGTTTTATGTTTTGGGGTTTTTTTGGAAGAAAAAAAAATTGGATTATTTATAAACATCCATTTTTGCGATATGAAAAACAGCATTTTGGATGTCTTGTGTTCCGCAAACGGAAAAGTAATTTTAGAGCAACACAATGACAGCAATTATCATTTCGGGAACTATTACTTTTCTAAAATCTAAGAAATTTGCCCATAATGTTTTATAGAACACAAATAAATAGACACACAAATGTTTTGAGTGCAAAAAAAGCTTAAAGTCACAGAGTTTCTGCAGCTCAATATCACTGCCAGTCACTTCATTTACTTACTGTCAAGACGATTAAAGTCTGCACTCCTTCTGCCTGCTGCTGCTGAAACACACACACATACAGAGAGAGAGAGAGAGAAGAACAGATGGTTAAGCATGATAAATGAATGTAATATTTGTGCACTGATACACAGATCAACACAAACTCAATTGGTGAAATTTGTGATTTTCCTTATTTTCAGAACATCTACAGTGCATGCAAATACTCCTATAATGATCCATACAAATAAAATAAATAAATAAACACTACAGACAGTCGACATGTTCACTTATTTAATAATTTACTTGATTTTATTTTCACCGGATATGATGCGCGCGAAATGTGAATGGCTGTCCATCATTTCGCGAGCATTAGTTGATAAAGTAAAATGTCATGTCGCAGTAGCCTATATAGGCTATTGGAAATATTCCGCTTTAAACCACGAATGCGAGCACACAAGCAATATGTGCAAACTTTGCGCGAGTTATTCCAGTGAAGAAATCTCAAACCAAGTCAGCCTCAGCTCTCGCTGCAGAAAGTGAAAGTAAAAACTTCAACGTGTTCTGATAACGGTATATAACGGTCTTGATGTATTTTTCTCGCGGCCCATACATAGTAAAAAAAATAAAAGAGAAGAGAAGTATTTTGTGTTAAACAAGTTGTTTTTAAATGAGGACTAAGCTGATCTAACATCTTTTATTATCCTCGCGCGTCGGATAAGCGGTGATGTTGTTGTGGGGCAAATTAAATGTAATAGGCTATTCATTTAATAAATGTAGCCTATTATAATCAATCAGATCATCGCATAGGGGTTTGAGATCATCATAGGAGGGTTAGTTAGGCATAAAGAAAAACTTGACGAAGTGGAAGATTTGATTTCCTGTAGCTGCAGCTAACAATTTTTGGTTCCCATAACGTTAGTTTTTGGTACCCAGAACATTATCAGAATGTTAGTTTATGGTTCCCAGAACGTTATTTTTATGGTAACCACCCAGCAACGTTCTGGGAACGTTATTTTATTGTTACATAAAAATAAAACCAAAAAAGAACGTTCCCCTAACGTAAGTATTTGGTTCCCAAAGAAATAACCAAAAAATAACATTAGGGGAACGTTCTGTGTTAACTTAAATCAGTTATTTTGAGAAAGTTAAAGATCAAATCAGTAGGGAGATAACAGATTTGATGTTTAGGACTATTGAAAAGTTTAATTTGCATAATAAGTAGGCCTATGTGAGATGTACCCTAGCTCTACGTCGGAAACTTCCTGTATTCAATGCCACTTTTAAACATTAATGTATGCGCAATGAAATATCATTTAATGCATTTAACTAAGTAGACCATTGCAGTTGGCTAATATTTCATAATTCATAAACACTGCGATGAAACTTTGCTGCAAAAAAACAACAACCATATATTTCATTTGATTCTTACCTGAACTCGACGCCATTTCAACTGCAAAACCGTGAAAAACAAAAGCGAAAGAAAAATGCTTAAATACGAGAGCTGAGGGGCGCCACACAGAAGAAGGAAATAGTGATTTTATACTTTGAGTGATATTTTATTATTTGTCACAAAGGTGTTTCTAACATGAGCAGATGTCTAAAGCATATTCACAAGGATTAAAAAAATTAAGAAAAAGAATAAACAATGAATTGAAAAACAAAGAAACCAGAACCATAAATCAATTTAAAACCAGGATTTCCGTACATGTTTTGGTCAAATACTGCCACGTGCTGGTTACGTTGTGTAACGTAGAAAACTGCACATGCATAATCTGATAAAAAATTAAAAAAAAATAAAACATTTTCACATTATGTAAAATACATTCTCTGTGACTGATGCAGTCTTTGTCTATAATTAATGTAAATACTCACTTTCTGTAATATCTGATGTGCCGAGGGTTACACCTCTTCAGTCGAGCTCATCATCTTCATCATTCCTGGCTGTCCATCATCAAATCATCATATTAGAGTGATTTCTGAAGGATCATGTGACACTGAAGACTGGAGTAATGATGCTGAAAAATCAGCTTTGATCACAGGAATAAATTACACTTTACTGTATATTCACATAGAAAACAGCTGATTTACCTTGTAATGATATTTTACTGTTTTTACTGTATCTTTGATCAAATAAATTCAGCCTTGAAGAGCAGAAGAGATTCTTCCAAAAACATTAAAAATCTTACTGACCTAAAACTTTTGTATAGCTTTATTTGCTGTTATCGTGTTGGTTTACTTTTTTTTTCTGTGTAAGTCCTTGAGAAGCTTGCTTTAAAAGAGCAATATAAAATAAAGTTTATTATGTGCTTACACTACATTTATTATTAGCAGTCTAGTTAACTAAAACTTGCTCGTTTTTGGTCATTAAAATAAAACTGAAATAAAATATTAAAATAAGATAAAAACGTTGAAAAATTAGAAATGTTGACTTGGCAAATAACTGAAATAAATAATTGAAATCAATAAAATTACTAAAATAAAAAAAAGAAAGGTATATATAACTATTTAAATAATAAGAAATAGTATTATGACAAAAACATAAAATTACTAATATATAAATAAAAGCTAATTCACAATATTGTTAAATACTTTAATAGTATATAAATAATACTAAAATAACGCTGACTTAGCGTTATTTTACATGTATTTTATTTGAAGTTATAATTTTATTACAAATATTTGGGACATAAATACAAAATTGCACTGATTGTCAATACAATATATCATGTCGCATATTTTTAGGCTGTTTATGGTTATTATTCTGCATACAATGAACACGTTTCAGGTTTTATTTTGAAAAGTGTAATAACATTAATAAATTAATAACATAAACAAAAATAAACAATAAACATAATTTTTTTTTCACATAAAAACAATTGTTATTCCCCTGAGAAACATCACAGGACTGAAGAAATGTTGTATTTCACAGGAACGATTCGAACAGAAGAAACATATATAAGTGCACTTAAAGGGTTTGCTCTAGTTTCAGTATCGTAATTCTGTGAGATTACAGGAGAATAATCAGCTGTTGGCTCTTAAAGTTCAGTCCGACACAGTTAATCCTGTTAATATCTGATGAGTCGAGGGTTTGAACCTCTTCACTCAACAGTGGAGTCCAGACGCCGCTCACAGAACCAGAGCCAGCGCTACCGTCATCATCATGATCTCCGGCTGGTCTGGGTCAGGTGACCTTCTGCTCAGGGTGGATCTCGCTGTAGATCTTGTTGACGATATGAGACAGATCTAAAGTCTGGGTCAACATCTTCAAGAGCTCCTCGTCCGCCTGGATTCCCTCCATGAACTCATCCAGAGACAGAACCCCTAAACACACACAGTTACAGATTTATACTGTAGCATTAGCATATTAATGAGCATATTAATTCAGAAAGACAGATGCATTGCAAAAACTCCAGTGATAAATGAACTCTTCTGGGAGTTTATCTGAGACCACACTCAAGAGTGTTAAAAGTGTTTCAAATAAGAGTGTTAAAGGAACACTGAAGCAGTGTTAAAGTTAATGAGATAATTAAGTGATTAACTGAGTGATGATTGAGCGTTGTTGAAGACACCTGATGTTCACAAGCTGAATCACCAAAGGAGAAAAATCACAATTGTAAAGTCACCATTATGATGATCAGTGTTTGCTTTAGTTGGGCTCTTGATCTTTAAATTATTAACATTAGATTTTGTTTGGCTGCTGGAACTGAGTTGTAATAGCAAGATGAACAAAGAGAAAAGATGATAAGGTGGAGTTGGTTGTTTTTTCACATAATTATCATTTGATTTGAATCACTGAACTCATTTAGAGCCTAATCTCTGAGTTAGGGTTACCCTATTGAGTACAGCAGCACTGTGACTCTACAGCATGAGTTGGATGGATGGATGGATGGATGGATGGATGGATAGATAGATAGATGGAAAGATGGATAGATAGATAGATAGATAGATAGATAGATAGATAGATAGATAGATAGATAGATAGATAGATAGATAGATAGATAGATAGATAGATTACCATCTCCATTCAGATCAATCTTGTCGAACACCATGTCAGTGAACTCTTCTGCTGAAACCTCCTGCTCTATTCCACTAATGGCTCGAATGGCCTGAAGAGGAAAAACAACAGCAGATGAAAGTGAGTTCAGTGAGTCCTGAGGATCCTCTTACACAGACTCATCATAAGATGATGTTCATCAGCACAGATGGACGGTGTTGCTGGTTTAATCTGGTTCCTCCAGCAGGAGGCGCTGAAGAGAATCACGTCCTCAAACCTTGAAGATCAGCAGCAGCTCGTCGCGCTCGATGCATCCGCTACCGTCCATGTCGTAGAGTTTGAAGTACCAGCGTAACTTCTGCTGAACGCCTCCCTTCAGGACCAGACTCAGAGCAGCCACGTACTCCATGAAGTCTATACAGCCGTCCTGACCACACACACACACACACACACACACACACACACACACACATCAAACTATTATACTGGACCACATATGTATCTGTTAATACACTATATTGCCAAAAGTTTTGGGACGTCTGCCTTTACATCAACTTTAATGACTTCCCATTCTTAATCCTATTAAGACTATAATGCGTTAAGAGCTCGCTCAAGTTTTGCGGAGCTAACCCATTTAGTGCTTTGTAAGTAATCAGCAATATTTTAAAATGTATACGTTGTTTAATAGGGGGCCAGTGCAGTGATGCCATAAATTATTGTCACTGTTTTTAAAATAATTAAATCGTTTAAACCTATGGTAGGTATACAGTAAATTGTATTTTTAAGTAGTCTGATGTTGTTTGTTTATGTATCTTGAGGATCTTGTTTAAATGTTCCTTGTTGTTGTGCGTATGCTTGGTGATCGTATTTGTAACTATGCACTGTTAATATGCTGCCATTTTGGCCAGGTCTCTCTTGAAAAAGAGGTTTTAAATCTCAATGAGATCATCTGGTTAAATAAAGGTAAAAAGAACAGTTGTAGTTTGTTTATTAAGCGTGCAGGGCAACCACCCATAATAGCATTACAATAATCTAGCCTTGAGGTCATGAACGCATTAACTAATTGTTCCACATTTGTCAATGAGAGCATATGGCGTAATTTAGATATATTTTTAAGATGGAAAAATGCGGTTTTAAAGATACTAGACACGTGACTTTCAAATGAAAGATTGGTATCAAAGAGCACACCCCCACACACACACACACACCCAGGTTCCTAACCAACGACGAAGACTTGACAGAGCAGCCATCAAGTGTTAGACAGTGTTAACAAACAACCCCACACCATCACCCCCCCTTCACCAAACAACCCCACACCACAATCCCCCCTCCAACAAACAACCCCACACCATAACCCCCCCTCCACCAAACAACCCCACACCATAATCCCCCCTCCAACAAACAACCCCACACCATAATCCCCCCTCCAACAAACAACCCCACACCATAATCCCCCCTCCAACAAACAACCCCACACCATAACCCCCCCTCCACCAAACAACCCCACACCATAACCCCCCCTCCACCAAACAACCCCACACCATAATCCCCCCTCCAACAAACAACCCCACACCATAACCCCCCCTCCACCAAACAACCCCACACCATAACCCCCCCTCCACCAAACAACCCCACACCATAATCCCCCCTCCAACAAACAACCCCACACCATAACCCCCCTCCACCAAACAACCCCACACCATAACCCCCCCTCCACCAAACAACCCCACACCATAACCCCCCTTCACCAAACAACCCCACACCATAACCCCCCCTTCACCAAACCCCACACCATAATCCCCCCTCCAACAAACAACCCCACACCATAATCCCCCCTCCAACAAACAACCCCACACCATAATCCCCCCTCCAACAAACAACCCCACACCATAACCCCCCCTCCACCAAACAACCCCACACCACAATCCCCCCTCCAACAAACAACCCCACAAACAACCCCACACCATAATCCCCCCTCCAACAAACAACCCCACACCATAACCCCCCCTCCACCAAACAACCCCACACCACAATCCCCCCTCCAACAAACAACCCCACACCATAACCCCCCTTCACCAAACAACCCCACACCATAACCCCCCCTCCACCAAACAACTCCACACCATAACCCCCCCTCCAACAAACAACCCCACACCATAACCCCCCCTCCACCAAACAACCCCACACCACAATCCCCCCTCTAACAAACAACCCCACACCATAACCCCCCCTCCAACAACCCCACACCATAACCCCCCCTCCACCAAACAACCCCACACCATAACCCCCCACTTCACCAAACAACCCCACACCATAATCCCCCTCCACCAAACAACCCCACACCATAATCCCCCCTCCACCAAACTTTACACTTGGCACAATGCAGTCAGACAAAGTACCAAGGCCGATATATCGGCCGATATTTGACATTTTTTAAATATTGGCATCAGCCGATAAGTTTTTCTGATTGGTCGAAGCGGGACTTTTATTTGGGCGGCGCTGAGAACACCAGCGCCTGAGAAGAGAACGGCAGAGCCTAATCACACAGCGCTCACTCACATTCTCCGTCTTCATTAGTTTATGATCTCTGTCAGTCTTATCTAATACTTTGTTAGACAGAACTGGTAAACAAAGAAAGTAAATGGTAAGCGAAAAAGTAAAGCGTTTGCTTTTATATTATTTGTAACAGAAAAGGCAAACATTCAGGCTAAAATACTTTCTCATTTACCGTCAACATTCAGCAAATGCACATCTACGTCATTTAAACAAATATCTGAATATCTAATAAACATTCAATTTCACAAACCTTGCAGATTTAATGGAATCCAGCTGTGATATCTTGTGTGCATTTGTAGCCTGATAAACGTGTGACTGCGAGTGACGGTCGGTCCATGCGAAGTGAGTGAGTGCGAACAGAAGATCAGCTTCAGGAGACGCGATCGAAACACTTTAAATCCTTCATTTTAAAATATGCTGTGCTATATCCAGTTTCCCACTGTGTCATATTCATATCATTTCACTGTTTGCTGTATGTAATATTAGCGTTACCTTGTCTTTATTTGAACATATTCATATATTTTTAAACAATTACTTTATTTGTGAAAAATACTCATTGCAGATTCAAGAAGTTGCCATCTAAAGTATAAGCATGTTTATTTAAAGATTGGTTTTCTAATTTATTTAAAATGTATAAATTATTGATTAAAATAAATATAAAGTATATAATAAAAATATTGGCTTTAAATCGGCTATCGGCCACCCTGCTCTCTAAGGTATCGGCATCGGCTATCGGCCACCCTGCTCTCTAAGATATCGGCATCGGCTATCGGCCACCCTACTCTCTAAGATACTGGCATCGGCTATCGGCCACCCTGCTCTCTAAGATATCGGCATCGGCTATCGGCAACCCTGCTCTCTAAGGTATCGGCTATCGGCCACCCTGCTCTCTAAGATATCGGCATCGGCTATCGGCCACCCTGCTCTCTAAGATATCGGCATCGGCTATCGGCCACCCTGCTCTCTAAGGTATCGGCATCGGCTATCGGCCACCCTGCTCTCTAAGATATCGGCATCGGCTATCGGCCACCCTGCTCTCTAAGATATCGGCATCGGCTATCGGCAACCCTGCTCTCTAAGGTATCGGCTATCGGCCACCCTGCTCTCTAAGATATCGGCATCGGCTATCGGCAACCCTGCTCTCTAAGGTATCGGCTATCGGCCACCCTGCTCTCTAAGATATCGGCATCGGCTATCGGCCACCCTGCTCTCTAAGGTATCGGCATCGGCTATCGGCCACCCTGCTCTCTAAGATATCGGCATCGGCCATTGGCCACCCTGCGCTCTAAGATATCGGCATCGGCTATCGGCCACCCTGCTCTCTAAGGTATCGGCATCGGCTATCGGCCACCCTGCTCTCTAAGGTATCGGCATCGGCTATCGGCCACCCTGCGCTCTAAGATATCGGCATCGGCTATCGGCCACCCTGCGCTCTAAGATATCGGCATCGGCTATCGGCCACCCTGCGCTCTAAGATATCGGCATCGGCTATCGGCCACCCTGCGCTCTAAGATATCGGCATCGGCTATCGGCCACCCTGCACTCTAAGATATCGGCATCGGCCATCAAAAACCCAATATCGGTCGACCACTAGTTTTCTCGGAGTTCACTGTGTAGCCTGCTCCCTGAATCGTGTAGTTCAATTTTCCACATTTATTGTGTCATTATGTCAGTATCAGTATTTGCTTTCTGCCATGCACAAATAAAAATGTCACTGAACTTTTGCTGTGTAATTGTACCAATGAGCACTCAAACACACCAAACCAACAATTACTAAAAACACACACAAAAACTGATTTTGCACTAGTAAATTATAATTCTATCATTTTATGTTCATACAGAGCATTTTAACATAGAATAAACTATATTGAATATATCACTTTTTTTTTTCTGGTGACAAATGAAAGCCGTGTTCAGATATCAAGCCTCGTTCTGAGGACACGAACCCCTCAGTTAACCAGATTAGCGGCTCTGATGGGATTCAGAGAGGATCTCTGACCTGTGCAGTGCTGCTGTTTAGCTGACTTTACCGTATTAATGTATATATCTCATTACCCACAATCCTCAGCTGAAGGGACGTGAGGAAACGCACCTCATTTAACCCTCGTTATATCAGCACTTATGCTGACTTTACACTTACAATTACCTGAAACTCCTGCTATAAATATTAAATAATTCATTACTTTCCTGTAAACAAAACTACGCAACTTACAATGAAACATCAATAACTTTTAAAATATCTGTTATCTATTATTAATACTGTCATTAATAATTGGGCCGGTCCTGGTATTCAGTGTCTTTTTGCCATCATAAAATCATGTAGAAAATCAATTTTGTTTGGTCAAGCTCAGGAAAATAAATATCACCATTTATTAAGCAAAATAAGTGAAATGGAGGATCACAAATGTCCACCCTGTTATAGAGACAAATGAACAACCGTTTCAAACACTTATGGTTGTAGTTGATTGGCTCTGTGTACCTTTAAAAGCATATCAGTTAAGAAAATATCAGAAAATATTAATATTGTGCAAGAATTCGACCTACTTTCTCACAAACGCATAATTTTACTTTTTTCGGTTTCAGATACAAATGCCTAAAAGGTGTTTTTGTTTACTTTTTAAAGTACTGCGATATTAATACTCCAGTAAATGTTCATTTTCACTTTATTATTTTTATGTATTTTGCCGATTTTATGAAATTATTGTAAAAACAAAACAAAACACAAATGCTAAACAGGATGAAAAAAGTGATAACAGAGTGGACAAAATAATAACATCCTATCGCTCACATAACCAGTTACATCATTATTTTAGTTTGAACTGGATTTAGATGGGAAACAATAATTGCAAAAGAACTTTAAATACAAACATGAATTACTTTCACAAACAGATATAGCCTAACAGGGTGGATATTCTGAGCTAAAATTATAATTGCTAAAAAAATAAAAAGTAACAATGGAATATATTAGAAAGTATATTTTCTAATATATATATATATATATATATATATATATATATATATATATATATATATATATATATATATATATATATTCTCCAACAATGAAAAAACAACAACAAAAAAAGTAAATAATAAATGCGTTTCTTACATCGTTCATGTCGAAGGTCTTGAACATGGTCGTGACGTACGCGTTTGAGGACTCTGACAGATTCTTCAGCCCGAAGAACTTCTTGAACTCGTAGAACGTGAGCAGACCGGACGGACACTCGGTCATGAACTTCCGGTACCACTGGTGCGACTCGCACGCGTTCAGCTCCTCCAGAGACGAACCGGGCGCGTTCCCCATGATGCCGCTGTACCGGAGGAGGACCGGGAGAGATCGCCCGTTCGGTCCTCGGTTCCCCTCACTCATACACACACACACACACTGACTGAGAGACGAGCTCAGCGCGCGCGACAGGGTGAGTGAGTCTCGACCAATCCCCGCGCGAGGGGCCCGGGATCACCGCTGACGTGACTCTCCTGGCTGTTGTGTTCAGAGAATTAGCGCGAATTAACGGTCAACTGCACACAGCTGAATCTATCTATCTATCCATTTATCTATTTATATCTATCTATCCTATATATATTTATATATATATCCATCCGTCCAACCGTTTGTCTATCCATTTATCCATCCGTTCTATATATATCTGTCCTATAAATCTATAGTCAAGTCAAGTCATCTTTCGTTTATATAGTGCTTATAACAATGTAGATTGTTCCAAAGCAGCTTTACATTGATAATAGGAAATTAAAGTAAAGTGTAGGCTTTACAGCAGCTCTAGAATAAAGTTATTGTCCAGCTGAAGTTAGTTTGATTGATTCACTTCTGTCGCAACGATCATTAGGGTGAATAGTGGTAAAGTGGGACACTTTCTGATAATTTACCTTCTGCATAATGTTTTATTATGATCCAAATGTCTTAGCCCCTCATATGATACTATTCTAAATAGCTTAAGAGCTCTACTCTACTATACAGAATAAAAAAGAAAGAAACATTAAACACAGGATGGATGACTCTTCCTCAAACACACACTGACCCCAAACCACATTTTTCCAGGCGCTACTGTCAAACTGGGACACCTTTATTGGCAAACTGGGACACTTCAAACACATTAAATTGTTACTCAAATGTAGGCCCAATGAAATACACAATAAAAATATAAACAAGGAGGGATGCAAGTACAGCAGATTATTTCCAGGCCTCCCTCCCTCACCTGTCCACAATATTTTGTATTGGGTTTAGTTTATTTCATATAAATTTAAAAAATAGAAATCTTCATAAACATTTCTTCTTGTAGGCTAATTTTGTTCCACACAGGCTAAGTTTCATTTCTTTTTGTTGAAAAGTTTTTTGCAAATATTGCTAATGTTTGCCATACAAGCTTGTATCCTCTATCTATCTTTCTTTTTTTTTTTTTTTTGGAATTGGCATTATTTTTTTTTAATCAGTTTACAATCTTTGTTGAAATATGTAGCTAGCTAACTAAATTTATGAGGGGCATACAAAAAGGGAACTCAATTCCCCATTAGAATGACTTAAATGGCTGTCCCAGTTTGCCAGTAATACCCTGTCCCAGTTTAACAATACGCTATTGGCAAACTGGGACAGTGTCAAAAACACATAAAAAACAACAAAAAAAGATTCATATGAATGTGATTTTTACAAATTCTGATTCACCATTACATCCTATAACAAAATATATAACAATTACAAATGATCCATGAGTGTTTTACTTTTTATAAGCTTAACAATATTCACCTCAGAATGCTATGTCATTTTACTTTACCATCATGGTTCACTGTAAGGTTGTTGAATATGGTGTGCCACACCCCCGGAAGTGATGTCATAGCCACAGAATCTATATTTTTTTATCACATTCTTGCTTATGATGAGCTCAGTGTTGATTTTTAGCAATGGAATAATTTACATGTAAAGATAGAAATTAAAAAGCTTAACTGTCCCACTTTACCCATTGTCCCACTTTACCACTATTCACCCTAGTTATTAACTTAGTTATTAACACGACACCGTTTTAAAGGTCCCATTCCATGGATTATTTTTATTATTTTATCATGTTTCCAGGGGTGCCCTTATAATGTTAGTATGTTTTTTAGATCAAAAATTGTTATAATTTAGAAATAAAAGGCATATTTCCTAGCCTGATTTCATTCCCTGATTTGAACACTCTGGTTGAAGGGGCGTGTCTGCTGTGAGACTTCAGTGTAAACGCCCTCTGCTGTGATTGGCTGAAATGCTTACATATGAAATATCTGGCATTACATGTGGAACTATCTGGAAAACTTTTACTATTACAGCTTATTATACGTTTTTACTATTACAGCTATCGGGATTAACGAATCGTGAGAAGTTTTTTAAGTATTTAGATCTATTACCATCACATAAAAGGTTGCAGTGATGAGCACTGAGCAGATGACAGCCTGTTGATCGCGTGAAAGATCTTATCATTGCAACGCAGTTCCTGCACTCACTAATGATTTCACCAATGCAAACATGAGGCATATAAATACAGTAAGAGCTTCGTTGTGCAGTGTAACAGCGTCATTGATTTCATAACGAGTTTTGGCAAGTGTCCATATAAACTCGCGCTGTGTGATTGACAGCTTGGACGATTGGAAAGGGATTGTTCTTTGATCGCTTTCTGTATATTAATCACAGTTTAAGTAAGATTATTTTCATCCTACTAAGAGAAACGATGTGAAGCTGATCGCTACTTCCATATTAAATCACTACTTGTACTTACCGCTTGCTGGAATATAGTTGAAATAGTCCCCTTCGTCAGTATGAAACGCTGAGAGAAGCCTGCTTGATATTATTCCAGGTTAGAAAAACAGTCCGTGGTGAAATGGACAGAGCAAACTAACAACTTCGAATTAAACTTTTGCGGTATCCGATTATAGATAAACATCAACCACGTCTGTTGACATTTCGCCATCAATACGCCTGTGTTCCTGTGGGCGGAGTTTAGTCTAAACACGGTTCTGGTGATGTCACTAAAGCAGGAAGTAGAGGGGTGTAGTCCAATCCAGCCGTTTTTTGTAGTCAACTTCTGTTAAATAAAATATCTCGCTTGGCATTGAACTTTGAGCTTTATAATTTTACAGATATTATTTATACTCTAACAACAACTTTACACACTAACTAAAGTTTGAAACATGGGATCACGTAGAACGGGACCTTTAACAGAAAACTCTTCAGTTCTTTCTGCGCAAACTTCAAAAACGCAAACCAATGAGAACGCCGATATCTATCACCTATATATCTATCGCCTATACCTATCTGTCCTATATATCTATCTGTCCACCCATCCGTTCTATCTATCTATCTATCAATCAGTCCATCTGATCTATTCATTCATCTGAAGTGAAGACAGTACCCAGATAGCACACGTACATCGCAGAGACGTCTGTGAAAGATCGTAGCATCTGGTAAACATCGCATTCGAACGAGCGTTTTCAGTAGTTAACGAGCCTTCTTCCTTACGTCTATACGACGTCTATATGATGAATCTTCAACATGCGGATCGGAGCGGATCAGCAGACGTCTATTATCTCTTGTGGCGTCGTATTGTGCCACTCGCATCCAGTGTAAACACGGAAATATATATTTTAAATAATTATATCAAATCCATACATTGATGGCTCATTGTTCATAGTTGATCACCATACAATTTGACAAGCGTTAAAACCATTGTTGCATTTTTCCCCTTACCAGTACATAACAAAAACAGCAGCGTTATGCCTTTATTTCGAGATTCTGCATCTGTTAATGCAGTTTCACTGATCCATTCTGTCTCACTACATTAATATTTACGAGGGGCACCGACACTTCAATAGCTTTTCTTGCTTTCAGCACAGAATAATAAAATATGAGCATATAAGCATGACACACATGGATTTATTTAAATAAGTGATCAGAGGCAACTCTTACTGGTTACAAATCAGAATATATGAAAAAATATATATATATAATAACACAGGAACACTGTCTGGAACCCGTCATGCACAACAGCCTTTACATGTGTGTGTTCGTCCATCTATTCCTTTGTTTGCATGATCCCTCAGTAGAAAAAAAATACATGCACAATACGCACATTTGAGGTAAAGCTCCTTTCGAGTGAAAAAATGATCGTAATTTTAACGGTAAAAGACCGCTACAGTGAAAAACTGTTAATTGGTTAACAGAAAGTTTCCGTACTATATACGGTAAATAACTGTGATAGATCTAACGGTACATTTAATGTATTTACAGTTTTTGAAAGTGAAAAAGAACAACTCATTGTATAATTTACAGTGAAAAAACGTAAATTGGCATTCCCACAATTCCCTGTGTGACACTTCACATTTGATGTATTTTTGTTGAAATAACTGTTTCTTCATAGTTTTTTTTTTTTTTTTTTTTTTTTTTTCTAATCAGTTATGTACATTAGGGTTTTATGTTACATTTAATGTTGTTAAATTAATGTTTATTGCATTTTTTAAATTTCATGTGTTACCATAGCCGCGTTTCCACCGCAGGAACTTTCCCCAGGAACTAGGAACTTTGGGCTGGTACTCGATGTGTTTACACCGCAGGAACCAGGGTCTAAATGAAGTTCCGGGTAAATATTTCCCCCTCCGATAGTCCCTGCTCACGAGGTAGTACTTTTTCAAAGTTCAGGAACTTTCAGGGGTGGGACTTGTGCGCTGCACAAGCTGATTGGTTGTGTTCACGCCGCATTTTGGTTGGATGACTCCACGCAGCATTTTCTTTATTTTTAACCTCCCTTTTAAAAAGTGGCTTCATGCAGTAAAGTTGTCTGTCTGCAAATATGGAATTTAATAAAAAAAAACTGGGGGACTGGCGACGAGTTTCAGGCTTTATTATTTGGGTATTTGTGGAAGAGGAAACTTTCTGCGCGTTCGTCACAGCCATCTCACGGC
This sequence comes from Rutilus rutilus, assembly GCF_951802725.1. Taxonomy (NCBI): domain Eukaryota; kingdom Metazoa; phylum Chordata; class Actinopteri; order Cypriniformes; family Leuciscidae; genus Rutilus; species Rutilus rutilus. Next base: position 2,068,759 of record NC_140222.1, on the reverse strand, counting down.
CAATGTCCGCAATAGCTGATAACATACAATTATATATCTAACGTTAGCATTACGAGCTCTGAACACGCTTTATCAGTGCTCGTCTCTTTTCTGCCACAGCTTTTAATATTAAGTCATTATGTTTACACATTGTCATCTATTGCAAGGCAAACCATGTTACAAATTTACTATAACAGGATTGAAATAGCGCTTTGAGGTTGGTAACAAACAACTATTTACAAGACTGTCACTATTTATGATTGATAGACGGGGTTCAGGCTTTTTTTTAAGCGTATTTGCGCAAAAGGAAATTTCTGCGCGTTCGTCCCAGTCATCTCACAACATACCTTGTCTAATTTTATACGCATACGAGCTTTCTGAACACGCTTTAGTATCAGTGCTCGTCTATTTTGTTATGTTAATTACCTCGTTAGTAAACCAATAACTGCAGCACAGTTTGAATCTCCTCCAAACTTATAAATGTGGCGCTCAAAACTGATTACTGTCCGTCGCAGACTGGGAGGAGCAGTTGCGCGCAGTTTACCTTCCCTGTACTTTAGACCGCGGTGTAAACGCAGAAAGCAACCGGTCTGGGGCAAAAAAGGTTCCTGGGAAAAAAGTTCCTGGGACAAATTGTTCCGGGTAATTTCGGTGGAAAAGCGGCTCATGATGGTGTGTAATGTTTGTGTGAATGACACTATGCAGCTTTTATAAATTAGTATTAACTTTCTTGTGGAAGAGCTGCTTGTGATGAGCTTTGATTGATCATGTGACTCTCATCACTGCTGTGATTGGTGGTTATCAGTGTATTACAATGGTACAAAACAGATATTAATAGTTCAATAGGATGGTAAATTGAATTCACATTATATCAGATAATAAAATACGGTTTATTACTGTAAATTTTAAGTTAAGTCTGTAAAACCAATAACGTTGCTACCGTATTTTTGACGGTAAAGTTCTGGCAACCACAGCTGCCGTTTTTTTACCGTAAAAATCACGGTTTAATTTTTACAGTGTACCTGTGGATTACAGGTGTGGTTCACATCATTACTCGTATCTTGCAGAAAGCATAAAGCCATGCTTGACTGCTGCTCTGAATGTAAAGTGTAGCATAACAAGCTGGATATTTGAGTAACAATTGAATTGATTCCATGATCCACGGCCAAGCCATTTACATATTTTTATATTGCCTTTTTTTATTTAATGCCATTAACTTTCCAGAGTTGATTAAACTTTAAAACAATCTTTAAATATATTTAAAAAAAAATGAAGGACACAATTTAATGTAGTAACTGCTGAGAGCACGAAGGTGAACATGGTCACACATAAGGTCCGGTAACGACTCTGGCTTACAAAAAGTAGTAGACAATTGTTCGGTCAAGATGGGAAGTAGTCGGTGGCTACAGACCGCCGATGAAATCTCAAAAGATCGTGAAGGCGGCCGTATCGACAGGTTGGGTGGATGACGTGGAGCTATGGCCAGGAGTTAGCCATATTGACATCATTAATTATTTTATCTTTTCGGAGGGTGTAGATCGTGAGGAGATGCGCAATTACAAAAGCACCGAGGCCTTCAATTACTTCTTTAGTAATAAAGTCGTTAGTAATAGTAAAATAAAGTATTTAGTAATAAATACCAAACACCCCACAATATATGTCACATGCAGAATTTATAAATAATGTAGACAAAGACCCGACAAAGCCACTTTTCCTGTTAAAAAACAGTCTAATTGTGCAAGTGTTCCAGTGTAGAACCAGTAGTGCAACCCTGCAGCCTCACACATACAGTAGACGCAAGATTTTTAAGACCCCATCAAACCCATGCCGGTTCTGATCTCACATGTGAGACATGTAAAAGTTTCTATGAGCTGTATGTTCAAGCGAGCAGCGCACAGGCTTCTACTAATCTGAAAACAGGGAGGAGAGTTCTTCTGATTTGTGGCACAATGCAAGAAAATTGAGAATAACGGCAAGTTCAGCTAAAAAGGTTCCTTCTAGAGCATCCACCAATCCTGATAAGTTTATGGCAGAGCACCTGTACCCCTCTCCTTTCGTGGCAACTATGCCACAAATTATGGTAAGGAGAATGAGGTGGTTGCTGGTAATGCACTTCGAGAGCAAGGCACGAGTATTACACATCGTTGTTAGTGTCACAGAGCCGTGGTTGTCAGCCAGCCCAGATGGGGTAATTAGTCAGCTGCAAATATGGCTTGACCCCAAAAAAATTCCAACAAAAGGTTTCTCAGTGGTTTACAGTAGTATCAGATGTACTTAAAAACATACTAAAAGTTCACCAAAGTTTGACTCCAAGAAAGGCCCCATTTTCAAAATGGCGGCCGTCAGGTCCTCAAAATGACCATTACTCCTTTGTATTCCTCCTAGACCAGGAATACTGGTGCCTGATACATGTTTGGGCCATGTAATATTCTAATTAGCATATTTGCATGATAAATAAGTGATTACACGTACAGTTATATATTAAAGCAATTGGTTACAAGCATATTTATGCGAAAAAGAAGTACAATTTCCCATAAGTAATTACATATTTCTCCTTTATCATATCGGTTTTCCTAGTGTTGGTGGCTTCTGTGGTTCATAACCATTATTTTGATAATGATAAAACCTTACAGTAATATCACAAAATCATGTATTCCATAAGTATGTAATCATGTCAGTGCAATGAAAGTCCAATGGATTCATAGACCCAGAAAACATGGGGTTAGACACCAAGATTACTTGGCTAGGTCAAATAAAAAATTTTAGTATGTTATTAAGGACTACAAAAAACAGCTGAGAAACCTTTTGTTAGGATTTTTTTAGGGTTAGGTGTTTTTTTTCTCCATATATGCAGCCGCCTAAATTGACTCATCTGTCCTACTCGAAATAAAATGTCCCGTCCCAAGTAAACTCCATTCTACCCTCTTGGATCAACTTGACCATACCTGCAGTGATATCAAGCTAGTAGATGGAGTACCACAACTTCAGAAAACAGGTAGCCGAGGATATTACATGCAGGTACAATTAGGCATGTTTTGTGCCGGTCTGAAGATGACCAAGTTGTTTATCTGGAGCCCAAATGACACAGTTATGTTCACTGTACCATTTGATGAGCCCTATGTTCTGGAGAGGGTAGGATAACC
>NC_140222.1:1998137-2063137 GCF_951802725.1 Rutilus rutilus | reverse complement strand
CAATAAACGTATAGTTGTTTGATTGAGAATACATTACACGGTATAAAGTTAAATTATTAAAATACTTAGACTCATTTTACTTGACCAGTTAAAGACAAGTCCGGGCATCTAAGCCCCGCCCACTTTCTGAACTCCCTGTCTCATGCTAATTCCCTCCATTATCTTCCTTTTATCTAATGATTCAAGTGTATTTATTTAATCTACGTGTCCAGTGTTTGACTCGATCGGTGTGCTGTTCGAATACCGTATTTTATTATTATTATTATTATTATTATTATTAATGCCATGAACCAGAACAATACAATGAGACATAATCGTCAAGTAAAAACTTTATACAACATCATATCTGCTTACAATGCTATAACATCTACTTGCCTTTTTACTAGTGCAATTACACAGAACAATAAAGCTTGAAATCATGTACCGTAATTCAGTACTTCCACAGAGAACTGACGAATCATACTACAGCGTCGGATTTAGCTCATGAATATTAACAAGCTGACGACGCGACGGCAGCGCGTGCTGATTAATATTCATGAGCGCGCTCCTCGGCGTAGTAGGATTGGTAACTCGGACTAAAGTTGGTTTTAATTCGCACATTCGCACTTTTTTGCTTAAAAACTGTATCAATAACAAGCGCAATAAAGCACATTTTTGCAAAATAAAAGCAGCTACATGATCTTTAGGACAAAGATGGTGAACTATCTCCACAATCGATCAAAATGGGCAAATATTGTTTTAATGGCATACAAAGTTGCGAATGTCCACTGAATGTCCAATGTGTGTGGTAAACAAGATTAGGGACCGTCTAAAAAGTTCTATTTTTTTTTTTTTTCATTGTGTGCAAACAGACAACTACATTTTTACACAGATGTACCAGCTAATCTCTCTCACATTATGTGTTCTAATGCTATTGATTGAACTTTAGCAACAATAAAAAGTGCATTATAATGACATTTTTTTTCATCATACAGACATTTAAAGGATACATGAATTAACATTTTCGATAATCACAGTGGTAATTTCTATAACAAAGTAAAATCTCATAAGCCTAGAGAAGTCATTCAACTCATTTGATATTTAGAAGTAAAACTATTGATTAATAGCTTGATTATAATCACTCATTAGATATACATTGAAGCAGCAGTGGATTCCAGAATCCACTTCTTCAGGACTTCATAACAAAAACTTAATCATTACAATATATATTAAAATATGATTAACCTAAAATATCTGAATTTTTTTAATCAATGAAAGAAATGTGTTGCACAAGGAACAGCAGTTCTAATACATAGGGTAGAGTGGGGGAAAACGCCCCCCTTAAGGAAAATGTGACATTACAGTGAAACAAAACATAAATGTGACTAGAATTGCCATCCCGGTTTTGAGTGACTATGGCAGGAGTTATTCACCAAATATTAAAATTGCTCAGCCTTCATAATTAATTAGTATTTTCACTGAAAATATTTTAGTACAAAGGGGGCGTTTTGCCCCAGCGGTGGGGTAAAACGCCCCCCAAGGTGGGGTAAAATGCCCCCTTTCTTACCAACCAGTTTGCTTCATAGATCAACAGCAAAATTAACAGACAATAGTTTTTAATCTCTAAAGGTAAAAGGCAAGTAATGTATCAACATGTATATATATTAATATTTATTTCAGCAATGTTCAAAATAGGCAAAATTAACTACCTTCCATCAGTGAGCTAACTGTGCTAGCAAGCTAGCTAGTTAATGCTCACTTGAGGTAATTTTTTCATGTTTTGTTCAAATATTTTGATTTTACCACCTAGTTATACTGCATTAAGTGTAAAACAAAGGATTTGATAGACAGAAATATTTTATTATAGTAATTATGATAGAGAAACTATGCCCCCAGGGGGGGGGGCGTTTTACCCCTCAGCGTAGGGGGCGTTTTACCCCACAAGCTATGAGTTTTTAAAAAAATGTTTAATTTTTAAAATATAATTATATTCCTTATAAATAATATATGATCTCAAACTACAGACTTCACTATTCATCTATCATACATCACTGCGATATCCTGCAGAACAATATTCTCTTAAACACTTATTTACTAATATCTGAAAATTATAGCATTTACCCTGTAATCCTCTTCTCTTCAAATATGTCGCTGGTGTCAGCTTCTCCATAGAGATTTGTATATCCCCGTTATCAACGTAGTGCATAGCAACAGTAAAAATGTATCTTGACTACTTTTAGTGGTTATTTTGGGAAAAACAGGTGGGGGGCGTTTTACCCCAGGGGGGCGTTTTACCCCAATCTACCCTACTTTTACCTAAAACATTTATCAAAGTTAATTGAGTAGAGTGATTACTAGGAACATACTATAACCTCTGGAACATGAAAAAAGGTGAAATTACAATAATTTCTTCATAATAATATGTTTGTACTATACTTACAGTAAGGTAGGTATTGGCAATATTTAACATGTAGTAAGTCAGTCTGATCACTAGGAGAGTACTACAACCATTGGAATATATATTAAAAAAACACTATAGGTGAATTACAGTTTATTACATAAACATATTTGATAATTGTACAGTAAGGGAGGTATTGTCAAGATTTCACCTGTAGTAAGTCAGTCTGGTCACTAGGAAAGCACTACAGCCTTTGGAACTTGAAAAAAATACTGTAGGTGAATTACAGTAATTTTTTCAAATTAATATTTGCAGGGCTTGATATTAACACCCGGATTTTGCTTGTGGCGGGTAAGTCACTCCAACTAGCCACTTTGGCGGGTTGAATAATTGTAGTCTTTTCAAAAGGCATCTGAAATAAGTGTGATACACTGAGAGACACTACAACTCCCATGAGTATTAGGGCTCTCAGCGTCAACGAATATTCTAAATTCGAATATATAATCAAATAGTTTTAAAAAACTAAGGTGAAAATTAATATTCGAACGCGGTACAGAGGCGCGGCTGTCTGCTTTGCGAGTGGGCGCGCGCTGCCTGAGGGGTCAGGGACAGGTAACAGGAAGAAGTGTTAACGTTAAACAGAAACATTACTAAAGTGTAGGCTACTGTACTGACTGAATAGATATTGCATGAATAAGGTAGGTTAGATTAGATACAGCAGTTTCATGCACTGCAGGCTTCCACTGGTTTGATTATTTACCGTTTCATGACGTCAAGGAAAAGTCCCATGTTTACCACAGCACAGCTCGCTCGGAGCGTTCAATGTCGGTTCTATATACTGTAAAACTTAAATTAATGTTAATAATATTTGTTTCAATCACTGAATGAAGCCTGCTATATAAGAGTCGCGACCTTAAATTGCTTGCACAAAACTCTTGATCAGCACTCAACATTTGCTTTGTTGTTGATCATTTAAACCGTTATGTGCGGAGAGCGTGACGCCTCATTCGCGCCGCAAGACCTCCAGACGCGCGTAAACGCGTCTTTACATTGACTTAACATTGAAATCACTCGCGCCAGACGCTCTATTCGCGTCCGGTGTGAACGCAGCGTGAGGGAGAGAGAGAGAGAGAGAGAGCCTGCTAGTGCGCGTGAGCGAGAGTGAGTGAGGTCTGCGGTCTTGGCCATTAGGTGATTTACTTGGTTTTGTGTAGGTAATACGTTGTCAAATATGTTTAAACTTAAAGTGTAAGTTGCAGGTTAACCACCACAGCCAATTAATGTGTAAATTAAAGTGCTCTATATGTATATATTTAATTATTTCTGTCTTAAAATGCGTTAAAATAACATTTATTGGGGTTTCTTCAACGGTAGCGTGTTTTTTCAGTTACTGGGTGATGACGCCATAAGAGGAACTGGCAACCCATACTCTGCTAGATTCCTACTGTATTACGGCTATTTGGAGAACGACTGAGGATGTGGGAAACCATCAAATTCTTTATGGACCACAGCCCTACAATTTTTAACTGGTCAGGCGTGAGAGAGGGGAGCCATGGCACTCAAAGAGTTATTAATGCTTGGTGTGAGGAGAATTAGTGGAGGGTTGGTGAGTAACGTTAGCTACGTTAGAGCTAGTCTAGCCTGGTGCAAACTTAACCCGGATAATATAACGGAACAAGCAAGTCTTTTCAAAATATTGCCGTCATGTAGAATAGCAAGGAGGGACAACGACTGAAGACATTATTTACTTACAGTAAGTCAGTCCAAATCAGAGCTGTAGAGATGCACACACGCCTCAAACGTCATGTAATACCCTTCCTCAATCCACGCGTTATCAATTTCTCACGATTCAATTAGCGATGTTTTATTGTCAGAAAAGAAAAAGAGAGATCGATGTCCCCATCACTGTGTTTGTGTGGGCTATGCCACCCAGTTGAATCAGCAGTGGAGAGTGTGTGCTGCCGTGAGGTGAACGCGTTCTGGAGTTTAGTGGAACAGCTCGACCTGCGACCGGCTGATCTGACGTGCCTGAACCCGTTTGTTTTGCGAATAGCTTATTCTCATTTCAGGCAGGATCACGGTCCTCTTGAAGTCAGCACACACGAGTATGTTTACAGTTGAGTTATTTTATCCATTATTTTTTTTATCAAATAAAACATACAACCAACCTTTCTGAAGTTATGTAAGGCGAATATAGCTGCTAGTGTACGGTGACTCTACTAGTGAGTTCCTCTTATGACGTCATGCCCCATCTAGTGGAAGGGAGCGGGAGCGGTTAAAACCACTGTTAAAAGTGCCAACTTTTCATATTATATCAGCATTTTGGTATAAAAAACAATGGTGGGCGGTTATTATCTTTATGTTTAATAAACACATTGCATTATCTTCGAGAAAAATTTAACCTGCAACTTACACTTTAAATAAACTACCTATACAAGTAGTTATGTCTCTTTGTATTAATTTGTCCTGTTATTGACGTAATGCGCGTCATTGACAAAATGTGCAACCAGATGTTCGAATAGTTCGAATATAAGCTAACGTGTTTTTTTTTTAGAGGGAATATTCGAACGTCATTTTTGAGCAATTTTGACAGCCCTAATGAGCATTACATGCACACAGTGTTGCCTTACGCTTGCGCGCTAGTGACCGACAACACAGCTGCCCTGCTGGAGTTACGTCGGTGGAGCTATGTGGCTACATATAATACATAATACATGGTTTTATTTATTTTTTAAAGGAGCTTTACACACAACCTTATCAGAGCTAATGATAATGACCTGTATTGTTATATATGTATGTAGTCTTGATTTGGGTGTGTACAGTGGTTTTACATTTAAAAGGGTTGTAAATCTAGTTCAAGTAGGCCTAAATTTTAGCACGCCATAGTCAACTTTTCTCAGGTAATTTCACAACAGCAAAAATGTGGCTAGTAAAAATGCTGTGTGGCTACTAACTTTGAAAAAAGTTACTGTCAAGCCCTGAATATTTGTGTACTGGACGTACAGTAAGGGATGTATTGACAAAATCTCACCTGTACTTAGTCAGTCTGGTCACTTTAAACATACTAAAAAACATTTGGAAGAAGGAAAACCCCTTTTGGTAAATTCTTTCAATTGTTCATAAAAAATATTTGTATACTGTAAATACAGTAAAGGTGATGATACACAGGGCAACTTTTTGAGCAATGTTGACGTCAACGGGTAACCAGATGAGACACAGGGCCCACAACCCATCTAAATTATCCAGATATAAATGTATTGCCCATTTTCAATGTGAAAGTGCCCAAGGAACAATCGCTCGGCAAGATTGCTCAAAAAGTTGCCCTGTGTATCATCACCTTAAGGGAGGCGTTGTCAAAATCTCACCTGTAGTAAGTCAGTCAGGTCCCTAGGAAAGCACTACAGCCTTTGGAATATCCCTTCTGGAATTATTGTAAGTTTTACATAAAAAACTAGGTGTGTACTGTACGGTCCCTAAAGCAGCCTCTGTGAATATGCAGCAAATATCAAACCTAAAATTAATTTTACCCCGCTTGGCAACTTTACTTTTTAGGAAAACTCGACTATGTTCGTGTGACATGGCGCTGTCCATGTATGTGGGACTGAAGGTCCTACATGATCCTACCCCCACCTCACAGTTTCAATAACTTTTCAGTGCAGTGGTTACCCAAGTTAAACACTTGAACGTTATTAAGCACTCTCCAAAGAACACACTACACCATGGGGATTGGCATATTATTGACTGTGAAATGCAGCAATATATAAACCTCAAAAATCTTATATGGTGGAACAAACAGCTCCAAAACTTGTTAAAAGTGCACTGTTGCTGCAGTACATGAAGTGTGCTAGTTGAGTAAAGTTGGCAATAAATTCACAGATTCGAACTTCACGAATCAATAACTCGTGAGCTAAGCACTGTTACTACACAAATAAACATTGTTTTAATAATAATTCCCCTCAAAGCGATCTTTCCTTCGCAGTGGACAAAATACATTGATCTCTATATGCGCAGGCGGCTGAGAGACAGATCCAAAGGGACCAGTCAGTAACAGTCAAACACACACACTATAGTGTCACTGAATTCAGTTCATACATCACTACTGTCCTGATGCTTTACTACAACACTTATTTTGGGTAAAAAAAAAAATGTTTGCATTATTTTTATGATTTGTTATTATGAAAAATATTCAAAACCTTCACTGTAATTCTCTGTATTGTTGCCACATTCAGATCACACATTGTAATGCAATTACACAATTGTATTGCATTTATCCAAAGCAAAGTCTTGTTATATAACCAGCAGGACAGCAGTGATGTGTCATGTGTGATCTGAATGTGGCAACAATACAGAGAATTACAGTGAAGTTTTTGAATATTTTAACACTTTTTGTGTTTTGCACTTCGCAGACGGTCCCTTCCCAGCTTCCTGCGCATAGAGATCAATGTATTTTTTCCACTGCGAAGGAAAGCTCGTTTTGAGGAAAATTAGGTTGTAGCTTGTGATGTTTTATCTGTAGTTATATGTGAAAGGTGTTTTGTGAAGCAACAACGTTTAGTTCACGAGTTATTGAACGCGGAAGTCCGCGAATATGCGAATATAAAACCAACTTTATCTATGTGTAACTCGGCTGAGGAAGATGGCGGCGTGTGGACGTGTTCTGTGGCTCCTGCTGGTGCTCTTCATCTCCGGCTCGATCTGCACTTCTAGGGAAGCCGAACCAGTGGCCTTAGACACCGATAATGCGGCAGATATCAGCGACAGAGCCCGGAACCCCGCGGGCGAGGCGAGGGCCGCGGACGGGCCGCCGGCGAACTGCGGGAGTGGAGTCCCAAGCTGGAGGCTCGCGGAGGAGGAGGCCTGTCGGGAGGACGTGAGCAGGATCTGCCCCAAACACTCCTGGAACAACAACCTGGCCGTGCTCGAGTGCCTGCAGGACCGCAACGACGTAAGAACGTGTTTTTATATGCAGCGTCTGCGATTTAAACCGCATATAACGCATCATCATCATCAGTCGCTCCGTGCACAATATGGCGACCGTTGACGTCCGAACGTGAGTGTGTGGGGGCCAAGTACTTCCGGTGATCTGACAGCGAGAGCGAGAGACGACAGCGACAGAGTTCCATTACCACAGAGAGATCATTGTTCTCAATGAGTGTTTTTAGGATTCAAGAAAGGTGACGTGCCTCAGCACTTCATCGTTGTGTGCCGTTATGTACCGTTTCGTCACGTTACAACAGAGAAGTCAGCGTTCATGCGCTCCCCGTTGCCGCTGCGGTACGGGCTGAGTGGATGCAGGAGATCCGGAGGGAGGACTTCAACCCGACCACATTTTTATAATTTTCAGTGTATTTCACCTGTGCGTTTCTATGCTTGCTATTACTGCATTTATTTTGTGCAAGTGAGATGAGTAAAGATCTGGTTCATAAATCATTATCTCTGGTGTGTATACAGTATGTACTACGTGTAAAATATACACAAACTAAGCTATATTAAATTGTTGTATCTACAGTTAAAAATGTAAATATGTGATGATAATATTGATAGAACAATTGATATAAGTAAGTGAAAATATAAAAATAATATTTATGGAGATAAATTGTAGCCTATCTCAGGGCAAACATGTGAATGTTCACGGTGCATTTTATGCAAACAACTCTAATCGTAGTTGTAACTCTATATTTACAGTAGGCATAATTGTCATTGCGTATGCGTATGCAGCATGAGTCAAATACAATCTTCCGTTCGTGAACAGTTGTATTTCATTCATTAATCTGACTATGCATCCGTGCATTTAATTGCCATTGGCTCGTGTGATAGTAATATGGATCTTAGTAGTATTTTAAGTGACATAATTGATTCTATTAACAACTATAAGAGATCATTTTCGGCTTTCTCCCTGCACCGGGCGTAATGCGAAACCGGAAGTGTCTACCCCCACACTCGCTGATCGGAAATCCAACATGGCGGCCATGTGCAACTAGCAACGTGCAACGGCCAATGCTCATGAGGAATGGGCTAAGATTCCTCAGAAACGCTGCCAGAAAGCGACGTCTGGTTTTTACATCTCATTTGCAGCAGGTCATAACAGCAAAATGGTGTTTTACGAAGTACTAAATATGTGTGCCATGAAGGGTTTGAACAATTCTGAGACTGCAGAAGTCATTAAAAGTTGCATTTTCAGTTGAATTTGGGGGAAACCACTTAAAACATTTGTTGTGTTGAGCTATTTAAATTACTTTTGTTTGATTTGGTCACTGCAAACAGCTGGAAGACCAATAAACCTGATTTGCAATGGGAGTTGAATAATTTCAATGACAACTATATGTATATAGCTTCTTTTTTTTTTTCATCACTACCACAAAACTTTTTGTTCTGTAAGACTGGAAGAACTGGAAGAGAGGGCTACTCTCTGAGAAAACAAAGGAAATTAACATCTGAACTCTCTTGCTATATTACCATCCACATTTGAAACACGATCACACTTGAGTTGATCACCTCCCAGTTTACACATAATTCCCTTTACCCATCCTTACCTGAATTCACCCAAAAATCTACATGGTTTAATATGAACAACTATCATACAGTATTATACATGTTTGGTATCATTTGAAATGTCTCAGTGCGACTGGTACAAATATCTCATTCCCACAGAAGTAAACCAAAAAGGTAATAAGGTGTGGAGAGTTTAGAGATATTTTGTTAACTGCTGTGGGTGTGCCCCCATGTAAATCAACTTCTGTCCCCAGTAAGTCTGGGACGGTGATTAATGCAAATTCCCACTGTGAACTCATGTTTACATTTGAAAAGAGCCTTGGTCTGAGTATTTAGGGAGATGCTGAAGAAGGGAGATGCTCCGCATCACAAGCTAATTTGAGTTACAAATTGCCACAACAAAGACAAGAAGTGAATTTTCGTTTAGGGCAGCAAAAGTGGTGCTTGACTAGGGATGGGACGGTATGAAAATTTCATATCACGATTATAGTGACCAAAATTATCGTGATTATCAATATTATCACGGTTTTGTTAAAACGAGATGAAAGTCACACTAAAAACAGATTAATATTTGAAAATCAAGATGACCGTCGTCAATAGCAACGCATTATAACACAGCGCACATCCATGTATCGCAACGGACTCTCGCTCTCTCGTTTCATTCAAATACAACTTGCCGTCTTGCGTCTCCGTTTTTGGACGATTGTTTTGTACGCTGTACGAAATGGATTAAATTTTTTGGATTTTAAATGGATTTAATCTCAATTCAATATGTCCCTGTAATTATGTGGTAAAAAAAGGTGTAATAAGTGTACAATGATATACATTATTATCACGACTGTAAAAAATTGATTATTATCCCTTAAATGTCACTCTTAATAGAGCTGGTAAGTCCCGCCCCTTCCGCTAACCCCACTGGACCTCTAGGTTGAAAAATCGTCAATGCAAGTGAATGTGAGAAAATAATTATTTTCTGGTCCCGTTTGAATTTTGCCATGAATGTGAACTTATGTTGTCTGTGAATTTTTTATATAATTTTTCATGTGAAGAATGCTACAATTTAGCGGGTAGAAGTTTGATACGGTTAGACGTTGTGTTGAGAGCACTTTGTGGACTACAACTCTTCGCTGCTTTCGACGCGGGAATCTGAAGAAAGAACAGCCCATTTGGTTTGAATATTTGGGTACAAAACACACAGGCATCTCGATCTGTCTCCATAGTAGATTATCGCAGCATTAGCACCGTGATTTGACAAGTGGAGGGAAAATGTGTTATGGGCTGACGTTTCTGCGACACTCAGAAGTTATAGATCATACAAAGAATATAGATATCGACGGATGCAGGGCTGGCGTGAGAACATATAGTCATATGTTTAGTAACCAGACGTTTTTTTCGGCAAGAAAAGGCCTCTGAATGTCACATACGTGCAGGTTTTGGGGCTGTTCAAGGTTTTAAAATCTGGTTATCGTGATTAATATAGGTGGGAAATGTGTTTTCTGTTTATGGCTGTGCTTTAAACCGCAAAAAGCTGGAACTTACAATTCACTCACATTCGCCAAAATATGCGCCGTAACGTCAGCGGTGACGTCACGTGCGCTCTCAGATGTTTATGACGAATACTGATATCTAACAGGGTGGAAAAATATCTTTTAGAAGCTGTAGGGATGTTTTCTTGTCACAAAAAGAATGTAGGTTATATAATTTTAAATATATTTTAAAGATAATTTGTTTATTTTACACACTTTAAAGGGAGACTTCACCCATTTGCATCAAGCCTTGTATCGTTAGAAACCCAGTCATATTTTTGAATGGTCGTGCATTATTCCCTCATTTTCCCCTTAGACAGGATAAATAAGGATTTCAGTGTTGCAGTTCCTGCTTACAACGACGCAAAAATCGTCATTTCGCGTCATTCTAAGGAGGAAGTCCCATATCTTTGTAGAGGGGTTGAGACACTCATTCCTCATCTTTCCCAGGGGGTGGGACCCACTCACGCTACAGACCTATTACAGATCAGTGGGTGGGACTTCACATTCTGAAACTAATAGCAATATCCTCCATCTTGTTTGGAAGCTAAGCTAACAGGCGCGATGGAGCCAGATGTGAAGTTACAACAATGGCGGAAGGTACTCAATATGATATGGAAGAACAGGATTTCGTAAGTCTGATGCTCAAATCAGATGTTCGTGGCTACTTTTACGAGCCGCAATATAGCGAAGAGCAGCGGAGGCTGATGGAGGAACTGTCGCGGAGCCTGGACTGGCTCGAGCTGGGGTGGACTGGTGGTGCCTGTGCTCTCACTGTGCGCCTATTCTCCAACTCTAACGTTCATCTGATGTTGAGGGACATCGGTCAGGAGTGTGTTCTCCAACTCAAACGTTCATCTGATGTTGAGGGACATCGGTCAGGAGTGTGTTCTCCAACTCAAACGTTCATCTGATGATGAGGGACATCCGTCAGGAGTGTGTTCTCCAACTCGAACGTTCATCTGATGATGAGGGACATCGGTCAGGGGTGTGTTCTCCAACTCAAACGTTCATCTGATGTTGAGGGACATCGGTCTGGAGTGTGTTCTCCAACTCAAACGTTCATCTGATGTTGAGGGACATCGGTCTGGAGTGTGTTCTCCAACTCAAACGTTCATCTGATGTTGAGGGACATCGGTCTGGAGTGTGTTCTCCAACTCAAACGTTCATCTGATGTTGAGGGACATCGGTCTGGAGTGTGTTCTCCAACTCAAACGTTCATCTGATGATGAGGGACATCGGTCAGGAGTGTGTTCTCCAACTCAAACGTTCATCTGATGATGAGGGACATCGGTCAGGAGTGTGTTCTCCAACTCAAACGTTCATCTGATGATGAGGGACATCGGTCAGGAGTGTGTTCTCCAACTCAAACGTTCATCTGATGATGAGGGACATCGGTCAGGAGTGTGTTCTCCAACTCAAACGTTCATCTGTTCATCTGATGATGAGGGACATCGGTCAGGAGTGTGTTCTCCAACTCAAACGTTCATCTGATGATGAGGGACATCGGTCAGGAGTGTGTTCTCCAACTCAAACGTTCATCTGTTCATCTGATGATGAGGGACATCGGTCTGGAGTGTGTTCTCCAACTCAAACGTTCATCTGTTCATCTGATGATGAGGGACATCGGTCAGGAGTGTGTTCTCCAACTCAAACGTTCATCTGATGATGAGGGACATCGGTCAGGAGTGTGTTCTCCAACTCAAACGTTCATCTGTTCATCTGATGATGAGGGACATCGGTCAGGAGTGTGTTCTCCAACTCAAACGTTCATCTGTTCATCTGATGATGAGGGACATCGGTCTGGAGTGTGTTCTCCAACTCAAACGTTCATCTGATGATGAGGGACATCGGTCAGGAGTGTGTTCTCCAACTCAAACGTTCATCTGTTCATCTGATGATGAGGGACATCGGTCAGGAGTGTGTTCTCCAACTCTAACGTTCATCTGATGTTGAGGGACATCCGTCAGGAGTGTGTTCTCCAACTCGAACGTTCATCTGATGATGAGGGACATCGGTCTGGAGTGTGTTCTCCAACTCGAACGTTCATCTGATGATGAGGGACATCGGTCAGGGGTGTGTTCTCCAACTCAAACGTTCATCTGATGATGAGGGACATCGGTCAGGGGTGTGTTCTCCAACTCGAACGTTCATCTGTTCATCTGATGATGAGGGACATCGGTCAGGAGTGTGTTCTCCAACTCAAACGTTCATCTGATGATGAGGGACATCGGTCAGGGGTGTGTTCTCCAACTCGAACGTTCATCTGTTCATCTGATGATGAGGGACATCGGTCAGGAGTGTGTTCTCCAACTCAAACGTTCATCTGTTCATCTGATGATGAGGGACATCGGTCAGGAGTGTGTTCTCCAACTCAAACGTTCATCTGATGATGAGGGACATCGGTCAGGGGTGTGTTCTCCAACTCGAACGTTCATCTGTTCATCTGATGATGAGGGACATCGGTCAGGAGTGTGTTCTCCAACTCAAACGTTCATCTGTTCATCTGATGATGAGGGACATCGGTCAGGAGTGTGTTCTCCAACTCAAACGTTCATCTGTTCATCTGATGATGAGGGACATCGGTCTGGAGTGTGTTCTCCAACTCAAACGTTCATCTGATGATGAGGGACATCGGTCTGGAGTGTGTTCTCCAACTCAAACGTTCATCTGTTCATCTGATGATGAGGGACATCGGTCAGGAGTGTGTTCTCCAACTCAAACGTTCATCTGTTCATCTGATGATGAGGGACATCGGTCAGGAGTGTGTTCTCCAACTCAAACGTTCATCTGTTCATCTGATGATGAGGGACATCGGTCAGGAGTGTGTTCTCCTACTCAAACGTTCATCTGTTCATCTGATGATGAGGGACATCGGTCTGGAGTGTGTTCTCCAACTCAAACGTTCATCTGATGATGAGGGACATCGGTCTGGAGTGTGTTCTCCAACTCAAACGTTCATCTGTTCATCTGATGATGAGGGACATCGGTCAGGAGTGTGTTCTCCAACTCAAACGTTCATCTGTTCATCTGATGATGAGGGACATCGGTCAGGAGTGTGTTCTCCAACTCAAACGTTCATCTGTTCATCTGATGATGAGGGACATCGGTCAGGAGTGTGTTCTCCTACTCAAACGTTCATCTGTTCATCTGATGATGAGGGACATCGGTCTGGAGTGTGTTCTCCAACTCAAACGTTCATCTGATGATGAGGGACATCGGTCAGGAGTGTGTTCTCCAACTCAAACGTTCATCTGATGTTGAGGGACATCGGTCAGGAGTGTGTTCTCCAACTCAAACGTTCATCTGTTCATCTGATGATGAGGGACATCGGTCAGGAGTGTGTTCTCCAACTCAAACGTTCATCTGTTCATCTGATGATGAGGGACATCGGTCAGGAGTGTGTTCTCCAACTCAAACGTTCATCTGTTCATCTGATGATGAGGGACATCGGTCTGGAGTGTGTTCTCCAACTCTAACGTTCATCTGATGTTGAGGGACATCCGTCAGGAGTGTGTTCTCCAACTCAAACGTTCATCTGATGATGAGGGACATCCGTCAGGAGTGTGTTCTCCAACTCAAACGTTCATCTGATGATGAGGGACATCGGTCTGGAGTGTGTTCTCCAACTAGAACGTTCATCTGATGATGAGGGACATCGGTCTGGAGTGTGTTCTCCAACTCGAACGTTCATCTGATGATGAGGGACATCGGTCTGGAGTGTGTTCTCCAACTCGAACGTTCATCTGATGATGAGGGACATCGGTCAGGAGTGTGCTCTCCAACTCAAACGTTCATCTGATGATGAGGGACATCGGTCAGGGGTGTGTTCTCCAACTCGAACGTTCATCTGATGATGAGGGACATCGGTCAGGAGTGTGTTCTCCAACTCAAACGTTCATCTGATGATGAGGGACATCGGTCTGGAGTGTGTTCTCCAACTCGAACGTTCATCTGATGATGAGGGACATCGGTCTGGAGTGTGTTCTCCAACTCGAACGTTCATCTGATGATGAGGGACATCGGTCAGGAGTGTGTTCTCCAACTCAAACGTTCATCTGATGATGAGGGACATCGGTCTGGAGTGTGTTCTCCAACTCGAACGTTCATCTGATGATGAGGGACATCGGTCTGGAGTGTGTTCTCCAACTCAAACGTTCATCTGATGATGAGGGACATCGGTCTGGAGTGTGTTCTCCAACTCGAACGTTCATCTGATGATGAGGGACATCGGTCTGGAGTGTGTTCTCCAACTCAAACGTTCATCTGATGATGAGGGACATCGGTCTGGAGTGTGTTCTCCAACTAGAACGTTCATCTGATGATGAGGGACATCGGTCTGGAGTGTGTTCTCCAACTCAAACGTTCATCTGATGATGAGGGACATCGGTCTGGAGTGTGTTCTCCAACTCAAACGTTCATCTGTTCATCTGATGATGAGGGACATCGGTCAGGGGTGTGTTCTCCAACTCAAACGTTCATCTGTTCATCTGATGATGAGGGACATCGGTCAGGAGTGTGTTCTCCAACTCAAACGTTCATCTGATGATGAGGGACATCGGTCTGGAGTGTGTTCTCCAACTCGAACGTTCATCTGATGATGAGGGACATCGGTCTGGAGTGTGTTCTCCAACTCGAACGTTCATCTGATGATGAGGGACATCGGTCAGGAGTGTGTTCTCCAACTCAAACGTTCATCTGATGATGAGGGACATCGGTCTGGAGTGTGTTCTCCAACTCAAACGTTCATCTGTTCATCTGATGATGAGGGACATCGGTCAGGAGTGTGTTCTCCAACTCAAACGTTCATCTGTTCATCTGATGATGAGGGACATCGGTCAGGGGTGTGTTCTCCAACTCAAACGTTCATCTGTTCATCTGATGATGAGGGACATCGGTCAGGAGTGTGTTCTCCAACTCAAACGTTCATCTGTTCATCTGATGATGAGGGACATCGGTCAGGAGTGTGTTCTCCAACTCAAACGTTCATCTGTTCATCTGATGATGAGGGACATCGGTCTGGAGTGTGTTCTCCAACTCAAACGTTCATCTGTTCATCTGATGATGAGGGACATCGGTCAGGAGTGTGTTCTCCAACTCAAACGTTCATCTGTTCATCTGATGATGAGGGACATCGGTCAGGAGTGTGTTCTCCAACTCAAACGTTCATCTGTTCATCTGATGATGAGGGACATCGGTCAGGAGTGTGTTCTCCAACTCAAACGTTCATCTGATGATGAGGGACATCGGTCAGGAGTGTGTTCTCCAACTCAAACGTTCATCTGTTCATCTGATGATGAGGGACATCGGTCAGGAGTGTGTTCTCCAACTCAAACGTTCATCTGATGATGAGGGACATCGGTCAGGAGTGTGTTCTCCAACTCAAACGTTCATCTGTTCATCTGATGATGAGGGACATCGGTCAGGAGTGTGTTCTCCAACTCAAACGTTCATCTGATGATGAGGGACATCAGTCAGGAGTGTGTTCTCCAACTCCATCTTTAGAATATTGTCTTTTAACTTCCGTTTTGCGGTCGCTCTGTATATTTCTATGGCATTGCTGTCCAGGAGTAATTAGCTTTTGAAGTGGATTTACTTAATGTAAAGTTAACGAAAGTTATCATGAGGACTGTAATGTTTAAAGCAGATGACTTAACTAATGCCAGTAGACCGGGAAGTTTTTAAAACGAGCCGTTCATCAATAAACACGCAAAATCGCTGTGAAAATACAGACCATAAGTCAAAAGACAACGAGCGCAGCGCTGAAAAGGGCGGGGCTACATAAGGTCTATATCAGGGGTGTCCAAACTCTGTCCTGGAGGGCCACTGTCCTGCAGAGTTCAAGGTCTGATTATCTGGTTCAGGTGTGTTTAATTGGGGTTGGAGCTAAACTCTGCAGGACAGTGGCCCTCCAGGACTGAGTTTGGACACCCCTGGTCTATATAGTTAAAGTGAAAGAAATAACATGTTTATGTATGTTTTGCGACATGGTTAATTGTTATTAAGCAATAAGGCACAATATAATTTGTTTTAATTACAAGCATGTCATGTCATAATAAATTCTTAAACAGAATTATGCTTGTAGCATATTTGTTATTGAAGTTATTAATCGAAAAATATCGTAGATGGTTAAAACGTTATCTCTGATTATTTTGGATAGCTGTATGCTATGCTAATATCAGTGCATTCCTGGAACTGGGCGTCGTTACACTCCATCCTTATGATCGCTTTCTGCCAGGACTTTTACAGGCTTTTCCCAAACCACTGAAGTCACGTTGACGTCCGGATTAGCGGTAGCATGAGCCGTCAGGCAAGTGTTATTTAAATAAACTCCTGATGTACTTACAAACTTTCCAATGCCTTGTTTTATGAGTACAGAAGCTATTTGTACTACTGTAGAAGTTTGGTACCATTCTGGGCATTATTAGTGGGGTAATTTACCAGATACATCAGAGGATCCATTAGCACCTGCACTAAACCATTCGGCTGATATCTCTAAATAAGCTCTAACTTTAATAATGTTCAACCAAGGGGAAAAAGGATTCTGGGGGGTGTGTGGCTCGAGGTCATGGTGCAAAGGACCCTCGGTTGAAATTACTCCGAACCATCGCTTTAAAGACATTGGCCCTGATCAAGGCCTTCACGCGTGAGACTGAAGAGTTAAAGCCTGATCTCCGTCTCTGTCTGGGCTTGTTCTCCGCTGTTCAGGACCAGGTCCTCATGGTTCGGGAGACTCCACTGTTATGCTGACGTTTTACATCACACAGAGACGGTTTTATTAGCGGAGGAATAAAATCTTGATTAAAATGCCTTGACGCTGCCGTTGATGACACAGTTTACCCCCTCGCTTTATACAGATGATGAACTTTCCCTTTAAACTTGCTGTGTTCTCTCAGGTTCCTCTTTTTTCCTTCAGCATTTTGCAGTGTCATCTTAATCCCTCACACATTAGTCAAAGTTAACGCCCCATCAGCTGTCGTGTTGTGAGATACTGTTCTTGTTCATGTAAAGCTGGCTGTGAATGGCATCATAAAGTGAACGAGACACAAATAAAAGCTGTATGTTTATTTGAGATTGAAATAGCCAGTGTTTGCTGGTCATGTGTTGGTATGTTGGTCTTTAACAGTGTGCTTTTGTTTGCGACTTGCAGTATTTATTGCATTTACTTTTAGTATTGACATTTTAGTGAAATAGTGCCACTATACGGCCTTATAATGTATGTCCACCGGTCGCAGTGTGGAGTTATCCTCCAGCAAAAACTGAAAGACTAATAAGTTTAATTAGTACTTGTGTTTCTGACATGTAGTTATGGAGACATGTTGATTTTATTTCACCACATTGTGTAATCTTCCTGATCTAAAGAGCCTAACATGTGACTACACTGTTATAATGGATGTCTGTTATCTAATAATTAACTTGTGTCAGATAAAGGCAGTGTTTATGTTGCTCTACATGTTAATATGCCGAGTCCACACCGGATGCTCACCAGGAAGAGCGAGGCCAGATCTGTGTTTGCATCTACTCTTAATACACACACCTCTCCTCTCCCCAGGGGTCACACACACACTCCCAAAGTCTTAATGTCAACACACAGACACACACACACTAGCAACAGGCACTACTGGCCTTAGGATGGGCAGTAACATTAGACTAGTCGTCCAACAGCTGTTGTTTGATATTTTTAAGTGTAGCTTTAGCTTAGTTAGCTTAGTAGTTACTTTATTGAACCGCTTTGCAGCGGCCGTGCTTTGAATGATCTACAAGTGTTTGTCACACTAAAAGCTGTTTAAAAACACACTTCGAGACGCTGCGTCCGGTTATATAGCTGAGCTCCTTCGACCTGTTTGTGAACGCAAGAAAAATGTTTAAAAGCCCTAAAGAGTCAAGGTCAGGTGATCCAGAAAGCAGATTAATTGTTCAGGGCTTGTTGATCTGTACTCATGTAGTTCTGCACATTACTGTTGTCTGTGTGTAATCTCCTCTGTTCTCCATCTCTCCTCAGGACACACAGATCGCCTCAGACTGCAATCATGTAAGTCTTCACACACACACTTCTGCTGTTCTTCCGGCATGCTGAGGTTGAAGTTAACCAACCACACGTGGAGCTGGAGTTTAACACACTCTCAACCATAGACATGCATTTATTTGGTTTTATTGGTCTCACTGGTGTCGCTCATCAGTAATCACGCCATTCTCCCGCACCCCTCAGCCTCATCCTGCTCGCCACAGTAAACATGATGAATGGCGACTGTAGAACGCAAAAGCCGAATCCCGGACATTTTGGCCGATCTCTAAATCCGGGGCAGACTCGTCACGGAGACTCACTAGTAGCCTAGCCTTGTTGTTTAACGGTGCTCTTACCGGTAGGCGTGGCTTGGGAGTGGCACAGAAATCACAATGTATGATTTTTTTAACTATTTATTTGTATGATACAGCTGCAAATAAGTATTTGAACACCTGAGAAAATCAATGTTAATATTTGGTACAGTAGCCTTTGTTTGCAATTACAGAGGTCAAACGTTTCCTGTAGTTTTTCACCAGGTTTGCACACACTGCAGGAGGGATTTTGGCCCACTCCTCCACACAGATCTTCTCTAGATCAGTCAGGTTTCTGGGCTGTCGCTGAGAAACACGGAGTTTGAGCTCCCTCCAAAGATTCTCTATTGGGTTTAGGTCTGGAGACTGGCTAGGCCACGCCAGAACCTTGATATGCTTCTTACAGAGCCACTCCTTGTTTATCCTGGCTGTGTGCTTCGGGTCATTGTCATGTTGGAAGACCCAGCCTCGACCCACCCATCTTCAATGCTCTAACTGAGGGAAGGAGGTTGTTCCCCAAAATCTCGCAATACATGGCCCCGGTCATCCTCTCCTTAATACAGTGCAGTCGCCCTGTCCCATGTGCAGAAAAACCCCCCCAAAGCATGATGCTACCACCCCCATGCTTCACAGTAGGGATGGTGTTCTTGGGATGGTACTCATCATTCTTCTTCCTCCAAACACGTTTAGTGGAATTATGACCAAAAAGTTATATTTTGGTCTCATCTGACCACATGACTTTCTCCCATGACTCCTCTGGATCATCCAAATGGTCATTGGCAAACTTAAGACGGGCCTTGACATGTGCTGTTTAAGTAGGGGAACCTTCCGTGCCATGCATGATTTCAAACCATGACGTCTTAGTGTATTACCAACAGTAACCTTGGAAACGGTGGTCCCAGCTCTTTTCAGGTCATTGACCAGCTCCTCCCGTGTAGTTCTGGGCTGATTTCTCACCTTTCTTAGGATCATTGAGACCCCACGAGGTGAGATCTTGCATGGAGCCCCAGTCCGAGGGAGATTGACAGTCATGTTTAGCTTCTTCCATTTTCTAATGATTGCTCCAACAGTGGACCTTTTTTCACCAAGCTGCTTGGCAATTTCCTCGTAGCCCTTTCCAGCCTTGTGGAGGTGTACAATTTTGTCTCTAGTGTCTTTGGACAGCTCTTTGGTCTTGGCCATGTTAGTAGTTGGATTCTTACTGATTGTATGGGGTGGACAGGTGTCTTTATGCAGCTAACGACCTCAAACAGGTGCATCTAATTTAGGATAATAAATGGAGTGGAGGTGGACATTTTAAAGGCAGACTAACAGGTCTTTGAGGGTCAGAATTCTAGCTGATAGACAGGTGTTCAAATACTTATTTGCAGCTGTATCATACAAATAAATAGTTAAAAAATCATATATTGTGATTTTTTTAGATTATGTCTCTCACAGTGGACATGCCCCTACGATGACAATTTCAGACCCCTCCATGATTTCCAAGTGGGAGAACTTGCAAAATAGCAGGGTGTTCAAATACTTATTTTCCTCACTGTACATAAATGACCCAATTTAAATACACATTCATCTTTCCAGAGGTGAAGTATCCCTTTAATGTTAAAAAACCTCATAACTTCAGTGCTGTTCTTGCTCAGGGTAAAGGTCATTCAGTGGTGTGAGATTGAGGTGTGTAGTGAGTAACTCCTCGTGTTTCTTCAGCTGCTGTGGAACTTCAAGCTGAACCTGACGACCGACCCGAAGTTCGAGTCTGTGGCCGCCGAGGTGTGCAAGACCACCATCAGTGGGGTGAGTGATCGCGCAAACACACTTCTGCACGAACCCTACCACAATAAACCCTTCTTAACCCCCCCTCCCCCCCCCCCCCCCCAGATCAAGGAGTGTGCCGATGAGGAGCGTGGGAAGGGTTACCTGGTGTCGTGTTTAGTGGACCACCGCACCGACATCTCCGAGTACCAGTGTTACCAGTACATCACCAAGATGGCCAGTATAGTGTTCAGCGATTACCGGCTGATCTCCGGCTTCATGGACAACTGCAGAGAGGACATCAACAAGCTGCACTGTGGGAGCGTCACCACGGGGGAGAAGGTAAAGCGCACTGCACTCTGGGTAACTGGGGCCTGAACCTTTTAACAGGAAGGATGTAACACTTTTTTTAAAGCCAGTACTTCCTGTTTGATATTTTTAGTATCTCTGCCAGTTTTTGTAACATTAGTGTCAAATACAGAACTGAACAAACACTCACTGTAAGATCGCAAACATTCTTTTTATTATTTATATTTTTACAAGTTAGATTTACGACTGTTCTTTGATCTTGCTTTTGAAAATGTTTCATAAATTAATATATGTTTTTTTTTAGTTTTAGTCAGCAACTGCAAGTTTAATTAAATGAATTAGAAATGCTGCCTTTGCAACTATTAACACTCACAGTTTGATATATTTAATTACACTGTTATGTATATGATCTAGTGAATCTCAAAATGAATATCCATTTGGTCATACGGTCCATTATAAAGTTGAGATGCCTAAATTCTCTTGTAGCTCTTGTTTAAACGATGGCTTTTAGTTTTTAAAATGTGAAAATCGTAACGTATTGGTTATCAGTCATAATGTGACAAGTATCGGTTGACCAGTATCCAGCAGTTCAGTTCAGTGGTCAGTCACTGGTTATTTGTCTCATTTGACCAGCTCATTTAGTTCACAAAATTGTCTTAATTTACACAACTTTTTCATCCCAAACCAATAAGACTTTCGTTCATTTTCGAGATATTCACTGAAACCGGAGAGATTTCTGTCCCTCCAGTTGATAAAGACGTCATAAAAATAATCTGTGTGAATTGAGAGATTTCAAGTTTTCTGAAGACACAATTGCTTTATATGATGAATAGATTTACTTTAGGCTTTTATTCACATATAAACACAAATATATTCATATTTACATGTAAATGCAAACTCAAACGTTCTTGCTTGATGCGTGACAACCAATAAGAAGCATTGATATATATCGGCCACCATTTCGGTATCGGCCGATATATGTTCATCTTTAATGTTATCGTTATCGGTCCGCAAAGAGAATCCGGCCGATATATTAAAGATGATAAATAATGCATTATTTCCTTCAGCTGAGACGCTTTAAAAAAAAAAAAAAGGAAGATACGGTTCAGTGCAACGTGTACAAGTCTCATATCGACTACATACAATTATAACGTGAACATTATGATTGTGTGTTTGGGACATGGATTTTAATGGTGAGACTTTTGTTTCTGTAATCAGGCTCTCAAAAATGAGATTTGGATTTAAGTTTTCCAGCCGATATATCGGTTTCATCGGCTTTCAAATATAAAGAGTTATCGGTATCGGCCAAAATTGTCATGTCGGTGCATCTCTGCCAATAAGGTTTGTTTCCGTGCTTTAAAGTGTGTGTTTCAAAGATAAGCAAAGATACTTTTGCTTTAAACTATCCACTAGAACAATGTTATATATTTAGTTGACTCTTATGAGTCTGGAGTGACGCGAGTTAAATGACTCTCGGCATGATCTTGATGTGTTAATGTTGAATTGCTCTCTCAGGGAGAGGTGATCTCGTGTCTGGAGAAGGGTCTGGTGAGCGAGGTCGAGGAGCAGGGCACTTACTCCATCAGAGACGAGTGCAAGAAGTCCATCCTGCGTGTGGCCGAGCTCTCGTCCGACGACTTCCACCTGGACCGACACCTGTACTTCTCCTGCCGCGAGGACCGCGAGCGCTTCTGTGAACACGTGAGCCGCGACCCCACACGCCAACGCTTCTGCGTGCTAATGCTGACGCTAATGCTAACGCTGTGCTCCTTCCCTCTAGACTCCAGCCGGAGAAGGAAAGGTCTACAAATGTCTGTTCAACCACAAGTATGAGGAGAGCATGTCAGACAAGGTACGTTTGCTTTATTCCTTTACCAGTTGAGACTCGTCTTCCTCTTCCTTCTTTACAAACGCCTTTCACGTAAAGATTTAGTAGTTTTACCCTCAACTGTGTTAAATTCAGACCAGAATTAAAGGAGGCACTTCAGTTGGAATTGACAGCATGTAAAATACCAGTGTGAGGGGGTAACAGTTTAGGACCCACGGACCAGATGTTTGAAAGAAGACCCGGAGTCAGAATTATAAAAAATAGAAGAAAAGTTTTACTGAAGATAGTTTGCAGTTTCATCAGCAGAAGTTCAGCTTCAAGACTCACACAGGAGTTCATAGGCCGCCCCGCTTACAGTTACAAAGATCACAGCAGTTACACACACACACACACACACACACACACACACACAGCAGTTATACCCTTCACCAAGGTCTAGGCGACGGCCTTGCTTCAGGTTGCAGTTTCTGATTGGCTAAGAAATAGATAAACAGTAATTTTCCACACATATACAGATAGACAGAAGCATATCTCCATAGATTATGCGGCTGACACTCGGACCCTGAAGTTAGGCACGTCGTGACCTTCCAGGTCGCAGATTTGGGTTGCTGGGTGCCAGCATGTCCAGAACAACTCAGTCAATCTCCAACAATGCCAGTGGTTCCTTAACCTGTAACCAAGAAGACTAACACACACACACACACACACACACACAGCTTTTCCCAGGTTGGATTTGGCCAGGCTCTAACTATAAACAGGAGAGTCATCTCAAAACATCAAGATAATGCGTTCTTTCTCTCAAGGAGAGCTACACTTTAGTCTAACTGGAAAGTAAGGCTTTAACAAGGAAATGGTGCCTTAAACTATAGACTTCATCGACCCCTGTGACCATAGTTGTCAGAGTACCCTAGAAAAACAGATGAATGTATTGACACATGTTGAAGACCTTTCTCAAACAAAACATCTTTCCATATCTCACTTCTGGAAGCCGGGCTAAATGGGCAAGCACTCTTACTGCATTCATATCAAACATTAGAGAATACAGGAGACATTAGAGAATACAGGAGAAGAACATTTCAGGAATCTCACAAGCTTAGAGAAGTCATTCAACTCATGTGATATTTAGAAAGAAAAATATTGATTAATACCTTGATTATAATCACTCATTACATATTACATTGAAGCAGCAGTGGATTCCTTCACCAGCGTCTGACAGTAATATACTCATATTAAATCTGTACATTTACAATAAATGGCGAATGGAACGAATGCGAAAATAACATTATATGAGGTGATTCCAGTACTGAAGCAAGGAGCTCATTATTATTTTGAAAATGGACATGACCAGGTTGTTTATCGGACATTCCTATTTATTTAAAAGGGGAAGAGAAACCGGTTTGTGATTTTGTGTAAGAATTTCATGTGTAAAACATATTTTAATAGAATATCCTTTTTAAAATGATATTAGACAACGTTTTTATTCAGAAAATATATAAATTGATATATAAATGATTCTCCTGGAATAATTTTAGAATTTCTGACAAATATTAAATTGAAATACTGTTGATTGCCATGAATATAGCCATTGCTGCTGATATGGCGTTAAATCATAAATAAATAATAAATTAATCAATTCTACAATAGTATATAATACTGAAATAACACTAACTCAGACATTCAGTCTTAAAAGTTTAACCCTCATGTGGTGTTCAAAACCCTATAACACCTGTGGTGTTCCCGGTCAAAAATGACAGGCCCATAAAAAAAAGCTTATAAATCACTCATTATACCATATTTTCACCCAATCTTGGATTCAATCTTTTTGTCAACATGTTCTCTTTCAATTAGGACTGGTTTTATATTTTGATTTGCATCTGAATAATCATGGGCCTCATTTATTTGAGAGTAGGCATTTCATTTTTTGAGTAATTTTTTTTTAATTTTTTTTTAATTTTGGAAATATTAAATAAAATCTGAAGAAAATTGGTATTGTTGATCACACTAGCCTACTCTAATGTTTCACCAGGAATTTTGTTTTGAAACTTTTGTTTTGTAAAAAATATGGCACATAGTCACACCTGTGGTGTTCCCGGTCAAAAATGACCGGCCTATAAAAAATAGCTTATAAATCACTCATTATACCATATTTTCACCCAATCTTGGATTCAATCTTTTTGTCAACTTGTTCTCTTTCAATTAGGACTGGTTTTATATTTCTGTTTGCATCTGATTAATCATGGGCCTCATTTATTTGATAGGAGGCATCTAATTTTTTGAGTAAAAAACAAAACATTTTTGAATAATTTTGGAAAGATTCTCCTGGAATAATTTTAGAATTTCTGACAAATATTAAATTGAAATACTGTTGATTGCCATGAATATAGCCACTGCTGCTGATATGGCGTTAAATCATAAATAAATAATAAATTAATCAATTCTACAATAGTACTGAAATAACACTAACTCAGACATTCAGTCTTAAAATATTAAAATCGCTAGTTATTAGGGCTGTTGCAGTAAACCGGCATTGACGATAACCGTGATATTTAAAATAATAATAATAATAATAATATTGATTGTATTAATACATCATGTACAATAAAATTGTTAATCCAGCAGCATTAATTATCTTATTGACAATCCGAGTAGAAGATGATATTGCACCTTATATATTAGTTCACAAGATGAAGTTCATTTTCATATTGGTTAGTTTAAGTAATTTTGTTGTCATTTTAATCTTTTTTTTTTTTTTAAGGCTTTATTTATTTTTCAAGTTAAATTAAAATGAGAAATGTTGCCTTGGCAACTATTGAAATGGTGTGTTTTTTTTTTTAAAGGTACATTATGTAAGATTAGCTTTAAACTATCCAAAAACCACTAGAACAATGTTATATATTTTGTTGACTTGTGTGCTTGCAATATCCCCAATGTTTCCAGCAATGTTTGATGACGATCTCTGGTAGCGTCCAGCAAACCACAGTTGTTTGTTTTGCACATGTGATGGACCACAGTTATTCGTTATCTCAACTCCCATGATTCCATGCTCCGTCATCAAGCTACGTCTGTGTATAGTTTTGAATAAGTGTCCTCTAGTGGTGAAACTTATTTGCTGTGCCTTTAATGTTTATTTTTTCAATGAAAAGCTTTTCCCAGTAAGTTCTTCTGCTGATGTGTGTCTGTGTCCCGCGCAGTGCAAGGACGCTCTGTCCACTCGCCAGAAGCTGATCGCTCTGGACTACAAGGTCAGCTACTCACTGGCTAAAGCCTGTAAACCGGACCTGCGTAAATACCGCTGCAACATGGACACAGCGATGCCTCGAGCGCGCGAAGCCAAGCTCTCGTACCTGCTCCTGTGCCTGAAGGCGGTCATACACCGCGGTGAGTCTCTCTCACACACACACACACACTCTCTGCCCCCTACAGCTGTCTCTCTCTCTGTCTGTATCTGCCCGTCTGTGATTCAGTGTCTCTCTCTCTCGGCCTCAGGTCAGACCGTGAGTGGCGAGTGTCAGGGGGAGATGCTGGACTACAGGCGGATGCTGATGGAGGATTTCTCGCTCAGTCCTGAGATCGTGCTGCACTGCCGATGGGAGATCGACACACACTGCTCCGGCCTGCAGCACAAGGGCCGAACCCTGCACTGCCTCATGAGGGTGTCCCGGGACAAGGGCATCCTCGAAGGACACTGCCAGAAAGCTGTGAGTTTCAGTGCTCTTATTGAACATTCAATATTAGCGACAGGCCGACATGTCATGCAAGCCAGTTAATGCCTGATATTAACCCATTTTCAGGATAAATGCCCACTTGGCAGGTTGACACAAGTGATATTTTCTCCATTATGTCAGTTTACAAAATATTTTTACTAGGGATGCACCGGAATTTTAGCCACAGAAAATTATTGGCCGATAAAGGCATTTTGGGTTTTTGGCCGAATATGTGGCCGCTCAGTGTTCAGCACTGTCTATTGCTCCGAGCTAATGAACGGTTCACAACACAGCTCAAACCAGAAGCACGGTTTCGTTTCACTTTCGTTTGTCTTTTGACATGTCTCATATTCAACAGAAATGCAGATCTTATCAGTTAAGCACTTCTAACTAAATTTAGTCACACCGGCAGGAAAAAAGTTAGCAAAATGCCACCATTTAGTCGAGGGCTGGAAGCCTGGGTGGATGTAGAGGTGGATGGATGGGTGGATGTAAAGATGGATGGATGGGTGGATGTAGAGGTGGATGGATGGGTGGATGTAGAGGTGGATGGATGGGTGGATGTAGAGGTGGATGGATGGGTGGATGTAGAGGTGGATGGATGGGTGGATGTAGAGGTGGATGGATGGGTGGATGTAGAGGTGGATGGATGGGTGGATGTAAAGATGGATGGATGGGTGGATGTAGAGGTGGATGGATGGGTGGATGTAGACATGGATATAGAGATAGATATCGGGATGGATATAGGAGTGGATATAGAGATGGATATAGGAGTGGATATAGAGATGGATATAGAAGTGGATATAGAGATGGATATAGGAGTGGATATAGGAGTGGATATAGGGATGGATATAGGAGTGGATATAGAGATGGATATAGAGATGGATATAGGGATGGATATAGAGATGGATATAGGAGTGGATATAGGGATGGATATAGGAGTGGATATAGAGATGGATATAGGAGTGGATATAGGGATGGATATAGGAGTGGATATAGAGATGGATATAGGAGTGGATATAGAGATGGATATAGAGATGGATATAGAGATGGATATAGAGATGGATATAGGGGGGATATAGGAGTGGATATAGGAGTGGATATAGGGATGGATATAGGAGTGGATATAGGGGGGATATAGGAGTGGATATAGGAGTGGATATAGGGATGGATATAGGAGTGGATAGAGGGATGGATATAGGAGATGGATATAGGGGGGATATAGGAGTGGATATAGGAGTGGATATAGGGATGGATATAGGAGTGGATAGAGGGATGGATATAGGAGTGGATAGAGGGATGGATATAGGAGATGGATATAGGGGGGATATAGGAGTGGATATAGAGATGGATATAGGAGTGGATATAGAGATGGATATAGGAGTGGATATAGGGATGGATATAGGAGTGGATATAGAGATGGATATAGAGATGGATATAGGAGTGGATATAGAGATGGATATAGGAGTGGATATAGAGATGGATATAGAGATGGATATAGGGGGGATATAGGAGTGGATATACAGATGGATATAGGAGTGGATATAGGAGTGGATATAGGAGTGGATAGAGGGATGGATATAGGAGTGGATAGAGGGATGGATATAGGAGATGGATATAGAGATGGATATAGGAGTGGATATAGAGATGGATATAGGGGTGGATATAGAGATGGATATAGGAGTGGATATAGAGATGGATATAGGGGTGGATATAGAGATGGATATAGGAGTGGATATAGAGATGGATATAGGAGTGGATATAGAGATGGATATAGGAGTGTATATACAGATGGATATAGGAGTGGATATACAGATGGATATAGGAGTGGATATAGAGATGGATATAGGAGTGGATATAGAGATGGATATAGGAGTGTATATACAGATGGATATAGGGGTGGATATAGAGATGGATATAGGAGTGGATATACAGATGGATATAGGAGTGGATATACAGATGGATATAGGAGTGGATATAGAGATGGATATAGGGGTGGATATAGAGATGGATATAGAGATGGATATAGGAGTGGATATAGAGATGGATATAGAGATAGATATCGGGATGGATATAGGAGTGGATATAGAGATGGATATAGGAGTGGATATAGAGATGGATATAGGAATGGATATAGGAGTGGATATAGGGATGGATATAGGAGTGTATATAGAGATGGATATAGGAGTGGATATAGAGATGGATATAGAGATGGATATAGAGATGGATATAGAGATGGATATAGAGATAGATATCAGGATGGATATAGGAGTGGATATAGAGATGGATATAGGAGTGGATATAGAGATGGATATAGGGATGGATATAGGAGTGGATATAGAGATAGATATCGGGATGGATATAGGAGTGGATATAGAGATGGATATAGGAGTGGATATAGAGATGGATATAGGAGTGGATATAGAGATGGATATAGAGATAGATATCGGGATGGATATAGGAGTGGATATAGAGATGGATATAGGAGTGGATATAGAGATGGATATAGGGGTGGATATAGAGATGGATATAGGAGTGGATATAGAGATGGATATAGGAGTGGATATAGAGATGGATATAGGAGTGTATATACAGATGGATATAGGGGTGGATATAGAGATGGATATAGGAGTGGATATACAGATGGATATAGGAGTGGATATACAGATGGATATAGGAGTGGATATAGAGATGGATATAGGGGTGGATATAGAGATGGATATAGAGATGGATATAGGAGTGGATATAGAGATGGATATAGAGATAGATATCGGGATGGATATAGGAGTGGATATAGAGATGGATATAGGAGTGGATATAGAGATGGATATAGGAATGGATATAGGAGTGGATATAGGGATGGATATAGGAGTGTATATAGAGATGGATATAGGAGTGGATATAGAGATGGATATAGGAGTGGATATAGAGATGGATATAGAGATAGATATCGGGATGGATATAGGAGTGGATATAGAGATGGATATAGGAGTGGATATAGGGATGGATATAGGAGTGGATATAGAGATAGATATCGGGATGGATATAGGAGTGGATATAGAGATGGATATAGGAGTGGATATAGAGATGGATATAGGAGTGGATATAGAGATGGATATAGAGATAGATATCGGGATGGATATAGGAGTGGATATAGAGATGGATATAGGAGTGGATATAGAGATGGATATAGGAGTGGATATAGGAGTGGATATAGGGATGGATATAGGGATGGATATAGGAGTGGATATAGGGGGGATATAGAGATGGATATAGGAGTGGATATAGGGATGGATATAGGAGTGGATATAGAGATGGATATAGGAGTGGATATAGAGATGGATATAGGGGGATATAGGGGTGGATATAGGGATGGATATAGGAGTGGATATAGAGATGGATATAGGGATGGATATAGGAGTGGATATAGAGATGGATATAGGGGGGGATATAGGGGGGGATATAGGAGTGGATATAGGAGTGGATATAGGGATGGATATAGGAGTGGATATAGGAGTGGATATAGAGATGGATATAGGAGTGGATATAGAGATGGATATAGGAGTGGATATAGAGATGGATATAGGGGGATATAGGGGTGGATATAGGGATGGATATAGGAGTGGATATAGAGATGGATATAGGGATGGATATAGGAGTGGATATAGAGATGGATATAGGGGGGATATAGGAGTGGATATAGAGATGGATATAGGGGTGGATATAGAGATGGATATAGGAGTGGATATAGAGATGGATATAGAGATAGATATCGGGATGGATATAGGAGTGGATATAGAGATGGATATAGAGATAGATATCGGGATGGATATAGGAGTGGATATAGAGATGGATATAGGAGTGGATATAGAGATGGATATAGGGGGGATATAGGGGGGGATATAGGAGTGGATATAGAGATGGATATAGGGGTGGATATAGAGATGGATATAGGAGTGGATATAGAGATGGATATAGAGATAGATATCGGGATGGATATAGGAGTGGATATAGAGATGGATATAGAGATAGATATCGGGATGGATATAGGAGTGGATATAGAGATGGATATAGGAGTGGATATAGAGATGGATATAGAGATAGATATCGGGATGGATATAGGAGTGGATATAGAGATGGATATAGGAGTGGATATAGGAGTGGATATAGAGATGGATATAGGAGTGGATATAGGAGTGGATATAGGGATGGATATAGGAGTGTATATAGAGATGGATATAGGAGTGGATATAGAGATGGATATAGAGATAGATATCGGGATGGATATAGGAGTGGATATAGAGATGGATATAGGAGTGGATATAGGAGTGGATATAGAGATGGATATAGGAGTGGATATAGGAGTGGATATAGGGATGGATATAGGAGTGTATATAGAGATGGATATAGGAGTGGATATAGAGATGGATATACAGGTGCTGGTCATATAATTAGAATATCATCAAAAAGTTGATTTATTTCAGTAATTCCATTAAAAAAGTGAAACTTGTATATTATATAGACTCATTACATGCAAAGTGAGATATCTCAAGCCTTTATTTGTTATAATTTTGATGATTATGGCTTACAGCTTGTGAAAACCACAAAATCAAAATCTCAGAATATTAGAATATTACATGAAATCACACAGTAATTACACAGTAATACCATGGTCATTGAACCAGGTTTTAGTTCTTTTGGCAGTGTGGGCAGGTGCAAATCCTGCTGGAAAATGAAGGAAGCATGAAGTGCTCTGGAAATGTCCTGGTAGACGGCTGCGTTGACTCTGGATTTAATAAAGCACAGTGGACCAAAGTCCTCTTTTCTGATGAGAGCAAATTTTGCATCTCGTTTGGAAACCAAGGTCCCAGAGTCTGGAGGAAGAATGGAGAGGCACACAATCCCAGATGCTTGAAGTCCAGTGTGAAGTTTCCACAGTCTGTGTTGGTCATCGGCTGGTGTTGGTCCACTGTGCTGTCCACTCAACGCAGCCGTCTACCAGGACATTTCCAGAGCACTTCATGCTTCCTTCAGCAGACAAGCTTTATGGAGATGCTGACTTCATTTTCCAGCAGGATTTGCACCTGCCCACACTGCCATAATAACCAAAACCTGGTTCAATG
This sequence comes from Rutilus rutilus, assembly GCF_951802725.1. NCBI lineage: Eukaryota > Metazoa > Chordata > Actinopteri > Cypriniformes > Leuciscidae > Rutilus > Rutilus rutilus. The sequence continues at coordinate 2,031,716 of NC_140222.1, read as the reverse complement.
ACCATGGTATCACTGTGTAATTACTGTGTGATTTCATGTAATATTCTAATTTTCTGAGATTTTGATTTTGTGGTTTTCACAAGCTGTAAGCTATAATCATCAAAATGATAACAAATAAAGGCTTGAAATATCTCACTTTGCATGTAATGAGTCTATATAATATACAAGTTTTACTTTTTGAATGTGTTGTGTTTCTATACCGCTGTAACATCTGAGTCCATCTACAACATTCCCATTAACCTACTACAATCAGAGATTGCCCTTACCTGCTGGTTAAAGATGCTATAGTTGGCTCCAGGGTCCTCGGCGGTGTCCGATCCAGCTGAGTCCGGGATCCGTTTCACTGGGCTTTTGCTTAGTATTAATATCTAAACTATAACAAAGTAAAGATATCTCCAGGAAAAATCACTCTGAGACTTATTTAAAAGTTTTTCGAATCACCAAAAGATTGGTTTCGTTTTACTTAAAAAAGTTTCAGAACAATACAAAGACAATTAATTCAAAAAAGGAAAAAATAACAGAAATGCGTATAGGTCTTCACCTCGAAGTGCGGCCCAGAGCAACTGGAAACAAAACCTTTTATATGGTTTGATGGGGGGCCTTCTTAAACATTTAGGGCTGTCCCTTACAATGAAGCAATTCTTAGAAGAATAAAACAATTGATCTGGAATTTTCCATGACCTTAAAGCTGTTATGCAATAAGCATGCGTGTATAGGTTATCTCATCCGCACCACCTACGCTAAAAAGCTTAATATACATTTTGACCGTTACTTGGCCTGCAGGTGTTAAAACCACAGCTCGCTTCTCGCCTCATCTCTAACTGTGGGGAGGCATCTTTCCATCTTCTTGAACTGTGTTAAAGGTCAACTAAGCGGGCATAGCCTTAACACCTGTTGTTCCACTGAACTCACTCAGAGAGATCAAAGAAAACCACAAACACTGTGGTTGCAAAGCAAGCTTGCAACATGCATCTAGCGTTGCAAGCTTCTTTTGCAAGCAATGACACTTAAACTACAAAACGTTATCACAGGGCAAGTTTGCATCGAGCAATTCAAACTTCTCCTGTAAACAGGATATTTCACAATTTGGACATTTAAACTGATTCTCTAACATAACTCCCCTTACAATACTAAGTATTCTTTTATGCAATTTCTCCATCTGTCGGAGAATCCTCATTATTCGTCGACTTTGATATGTCAGCTCGTTCCGTGGATGTTGGGTCCTTCTTCTTCCTCTTCTCTGTTTTCTTAGCTTTATGAAGTTTTCTGGCGTGGTCCTTCTGTAGTTGTGCAACTAAAAGATCGTCCATAGATATTTCAATTTTATCAGTTACTTTTGAGACACTGTCAGTTCCCTTTGAAACATGTAAATCATTTAGGAGAGGTTCCAATTTAAGGGATTTATCAGAAGATTTCATATTAGAATCTAGCAACACAACACCCTCTCTTGAAATCTTATGGTAAAGACCTCTAGTGAATTGTGCTGTTTTTGGTAATCTGTCAAGAGGACAGTTAAACATCACAACAGTACCCCTTTTTACACTTTGGTATTCCTGTTCAACATATAAATCAAATAAATTTCTCTTACGTCTAATCAAAGTTACTTCATCAAAATGATTGTTAGACCATTTAAATTTTGGGTCCTGGTATCTGGGGGTCTCATGGATATAGTTATCATTTCTATCGTCGTGGTCCACACATAGCCTCATTACTGCCTTGGAGAACCATACCCTCTCTGCCGTCTCCGGTCGGGATTTCGCCCGTGTTAGAAACTGCTCGAAGGTTTCTCCAGCCAACTGGCCTCCGGTCTCCTGGATCAGCACTTGAGGCATCTGAAGAACACACGCGATTTATCAATGAACGCAAGTCCAAAAGCCCCCGATCCCACAGACATTGTTGTTTGTCTTAAAGCAATTCCATCCCAAATTGTGAGTTCTTTATCATCCAAAAATTCTACAATTTGGAAAGTACATGTAGATCTCCCATCATTGTCAGAGATCGATACCCACTGTCTTCCAGGAATACACAATTTCAACCATGCTGGAAGCACATAATGTCTAAATCTATCCATTCCCAAAATAATTTCCGAGAAGCCATGTAATTTCAACTCATTTCTTAAACATAGGCCTTCTCGAACACTCATACTCGTTACAAAATCCCAACTCTTGGTTTCACCATGGAACCCATTCTGTACCACTTTGTTTCTATCATTTATACAAAATCCACACCACCTTTGACCGTTAATTAATTCAAAGTACACTCGTCTTATTGATCTCCCACACTCATCACAATGATTTTCACGGAAATTTCTCTCCGTTGTATTTTGAATACCATGTTCGTTTTCGCTAAGTCGTCTGTTTCCCCCAATTTCAATCTGACGTGTCAGCTCCTGAAATTTGGGTAGACATTTAATTAGGACTTACAGAATTCAGATTATTCCAACAGTCTTTACAATGTTTTATCGGTTTTTTCATCTTATCCCATCTATGGAAAAGGATTATAATTCCTATAGCAAAATATTTTCGCTGGGAATAAAAATTCCCAAAGTAAAAATACTCATGGTTACTACTCCAATTAAAATCCACAACCTGGATTCTTTTCCATGTCGAAATATCAATAATCCAGTCAAATACATTGTCGTTACTGCGATTATTGTTATCTCGCACCATACGGTAATTTCAGGTTTTTTAATTATTTTCATGGTTATGTCGCTTGCCAATTTACCCCCACTCAATAGATAGAGAGCCACGGCTCCTCGCAATTCCAATAATTTAGACCATCCGTCCGAATTAATCAACATATCACAAACTAGTATCAGTTTGCTCAATTTGCCGATCATAAATATTCTTCCAATTTGGAGTGCGGAAATTAACAGGTGCCAACAGAGATTTCGGTTGTAACCATTCAAAAGCATCCATACAAAATAAATAGCAAATTCACTGACCTGCGCAAACGAGCTACTAGAGGTTCCTGGGAAACTCAGCCTCGTCGGCGATCCCAATTGAAGTCTCGTTCTTTGTCCCGTTGGATGCCATGTTAATGATTTATCAATTTAGATCTCTGTTGGTCTTACTGGAACAAATTTTTTTTTTTTTCAAAAGTTTTCTTGATGAAATAAGTAATTGGTTCCCCTTCAAATTCTTATCTTCAAGCAATGCAGAGAGAAGTTTAGTTTTCCTCTATGTCTGACCCACACAACCGTCTAACCTATATACTCTTGTGACTCCGCCTGTCGGTTACAGGTTTCCGGGCCATCCCCCCTGCTTGTTGCTACAGCAACGATTTCTCAGAAAGGGTCCTCTTTTTCTTCAAATTAGAGCCTTGCAAGCTTACCAACTGTTCTAAGACCGCTAATTGATCTATTTTGTCACTTTTCGAACAAATCCGTCTTCCTAAAGCATTACATGAACACTTCACTATAATGAGAATTAACATCAGCCCCAAAATCCCCAATGCACAGTACAAAACATACCATCCCATATCAATTAAGAAGCTGATTATCCATTCCCATATGTCTTTTGTTACGAAATTAACAACGGCTGTCGTTGCGTTAACTACCCCTTGTATTCCTGTTTCAAAAAATACCTTTGGTTCGTCGTACCACCTGGGATAGCTATCTGCTCCAATAATTTCAATACTACGTTTACAAATAGTTCTTTTCATCCAGTCCATACCTAGATAGTAATTATTGTCCATACCCTTACACCACAGCTTCTTCCAACTTTTTCTGGATATTAATTGATCTAAGTCATCCAGAGCAATTGCCTCTAAATTAGCTAACTTTATTGGGCTTTCTCGTTCCAAGTCATATCGGACAAATATATTCTCGTCTATTCTAGCAGGAACATGGAATACCTTCCACTGTAATTTTCTATCTACGGTTCTGATGACTCCGCCTGGCCCATATGACATCTCATAAATGTCGGACAGATTATCTCTAACTAAAGTCCATGGTAATGGCATGATTCCATTAGGCCAGTAACATAATACAGATAACATCTGATTAATAGTTATATAGTCATGTCCACTCGAACATTGTTTGATTAACTCACCACACTCCTTTCCGATTAAGCCCATCATGTCATCATCATGAAAGATTAATTTCATCCTATACTTACCATCCTCTTCTTTCCGTTTGGTCATACCCACTCTTTTCAATAATAATTTCCTTTTTATGCTAAGAATATTACTTGTTCGATTTCCTGTTATCGGATTGGTACCATTCATTAGGTCATTACAATCCATAAGTTCCCCTCTTTTATCGCAGAAACTAGAGTACGAAAAATCATTATAGCCATTTTTGTTATACCGATACTTAGCTTTGTGGTCTCTCTTACTAATCGTTAGCCGGATACATTTATCCATTGCCCTCATTTTTCCTTCGTAATGATTCTTAATATCCTCTTCCGTTTCTAAGGATTCATCAATTACCATTTTGATCAAATATACTTCGGTATCTTTCCGTTTGTTATCTACCTCCCATAGTTCCTTCTTATAATTATATTTAACCCTGGGTAATTTCAGTCTTTTTCGCCATATCCATGGAATGGTCTCATTGAGTTCTAGATAAATTTTTGTTGCGGAAAGTCTCTCAGCTTCTACTAACTCCATCCCGAGTCGATTATCCATACTGGGAGACAACTGCGATTTTAAATAGCGACCGTGAGTTGTACTTAGTAGGACAAATTCCCCTATGGGATTTAAAAGTCTACTAGATTTAATCCATTCCATCACATTCTTTTCCACTGCTTGTTCATATTTTCCCTTATTCAGCACTATACTTCTTCTCTCTCGTCTTATAACAGTCCCTTTATTTTTACATTGACCTATTTTCCACGGATTAAATTTTCTATTCATTTTAAATATCCAACATCCCCCTATCTCCTCATTAGAGCTAGTTCTACTCGTTGAACCAATGAAATATTTAAGCGTCTCGTTTCCGTAATGGTCTGTAATGTAACTGTTAGTTTCATAGATTTCCACTTCTTTACTGTACCAGCGCTTCATTTTTACCGTGCGCTTTATTTTAACTTTTGGTATTCTAACCAAATAATACCACACCTCATGGTTCTGATCCTTGTCTTCTAGGTTACCATTTAACCACTTCCAGAAATATTTATCATTTTCTATTTTACTTTTATTCCTTTCCCTTGTAGCGAATACAGTTAAGTCAAAGCCAGAGACATTTTCTCTGTCTACTTGAACTTGCGCTAATAGAACTTGTCCGGTCAATATTTCCCATTGTAATATATAGCTTACTCGTACTATGGCCAATATAATTATTCCTAATCCTAATAATAACCATAAAATTGTACTTATCCATCTCCAGCGATTTCGTTGCCGCTTCAACCTCCTGATATTTTCTCTTGCTCCCTCCAGCTCTTCAGTCAGGACGTCCAACGACTTCGCCTTCCTCATTTTCCTGAAATTAGAGGTTAGTTCTTAGGCTCTACGAGCCTTTTGGCCCGTCGAAACAGACCTTTTTTTATCACTTTCACTTCAGGCTGTTTCTCATGCAATTCAGCTTCAATTCCCCCGATCCAGTTAAAGTCGGGGTGTGCACAGGTCAACACATTTATTTTTAAGTGCATCACTACTTTGAACTGTTTCTCTGGGACTTCTGTTAATTGGTCGTCCCCATAATAGCTCCCCACACAAAAGTTCTGTTCATCAGCTCTCCAAACTTTGTGCTCTTTCATGTCTTTGACTGGTGCTACCTCCAGTTCCACAAACTTCTCTTTCCTTCTTGACTGTCTTTTTTCTTTCGTCACATTTGACCTGGAAAGGGTTCCCCTATAATCCTTATTATAGTTAGGGCTATCTTCCCATCCACTTTCCTGTGCCAACTCCATGGCTAGGGAACCCCAGGTTCTTACTCGCCACTCCTCGCCTCGCTTGACATAGACCCAGGCTAGTTTCCCTGAAGAGCCTCTTTTCATCTCTACCTCGGGAAAACAGCCTAGAATGGGTACCTGCCACAGTGTGAGGCTCCACCTCGTGGATTCCAGATCGGCTAGAGACAAATCGCTCTCACGATCCTTATCCACTATTTCTCCGACCAACGCCTCCCTCTCTCGCAGCGCTTGGTTTCTAATCTCCCTATCATCACTCGGGAAAATAGGGATTCTGGTTTCCAGAAAAGCTATCCTCTCATGCTTCCTCATCCCCACCCAGGGGTGTCTGGAAAACCTGGTGACTATTCCCTCTTGGAATAGTCCTATGGGTTTCATAACTCTTATGGATTCCCATACGGACCTAGACGACATTAGTGTCCTGTCCTTAGTGCCACATACTAAACAGACCCAGCTGTCACTACCATTCCACGTACAGTTGCATTTCTCTGCTGTACCCCCGGACACTCTGTACGAATCAATCCGGAGTTTTGGATGGCTTGGCCAACAATTCTTACATATCAGGACGCCTCCTATCTCTATGTGGCTATGCTCATTGACCAGCCACTCTGCACCCATAGATTTCTTTTCATCTGGTGCAAGAGTAGGCATGGCCACCGCCTTATCACAAATCACACACATGTATGGGCGAACTCGGATCTCCACAGGCGTGGCCTCATTTCCTGTGAAACCCAACACCCGTTGGAGTTCCGGTTCCAACCATAACATGGCTTTCGAACCATGTTGACTGTGCTCCACTCTAATCAGACCCCTCCTACTGGTTACCCGAATTATTTCCTCCATTACTATTTTTTAACTAGATCTTTATTTGATTGGATTCCGTTATTTTCCAACTCTACTGTGTTTGATCCCGTTATGGATTTCACAGTGTCTACCGTTCCTAAACCCTGGTAGAATCTCCCTACCTTTTCCGTCTAGAGATTATCACACGGTCTCCAGATTTGAACCTCGGGTTGCTCTTAACCTCCTTTTTTCTTTTGGTGTCACGTGATCACATCTGTTGAGATGTAGAAGACATTGATCAATTATTGTATCCCATTCCCCGAGTTCCTCATTCTTGCTAAAATACTCTTTCACTTCTCTAATAGCCCTCTCGGCAATCGAATTCGTTTCTGGACGATAAGGGATACTCTTGGTTAGTATTATTTTGTTTTCCTTGCAAAAATCTTCCACGAGCTTCCCACTAATGTTATGCGCGCCGTCAGCTCTAAGGGATTCCATTTTTACTTCCCATTTGATCCATTCTTTTAAGCATTCGACCACGTTTTTCTCTAGTGCGGCACGCATCGGCCAAATCATCTTTTTCTTAGAGAAATTGTCGATTGCTAATAAGAAATAACAGTTACCTAACTTCGTTTTTGGCCGGAGAGGGCCAGCGAAGTCGACAGAGACCTCTTGACCTCTGTATTCTTTAGGGAGTTCACTGTCCTTTGCTCCTTTAGCCGTCATAAATTTCCTGCATATTTTGCATTCCTTTTTCACTTCCCTATACCTCATTCTCCAATTTGGGATGTTTAGATTTCTTAATCTAAGTTCCATTTGAATCATGTTATAGCTAGGATGGTTTAATTCATTGTGCATTTTTTCAAATAGCTCTGTGACTTCCTGCAGTTTAACCGTCCCTATGAATTTATCAATTTCTCTGTTCCTTTGGGCGGCTTCACTTTCCTGTTTTGTATGGCTGACCTGATGATAGCAGTGTACTGTAACTTTCTGCATAAGCTCATAAATATTTTCCCATTGTTCTTTGTGTGGCATAGGCTTATTACGCGCGTTATGGAAACCATTGGCCTTCCAAATTTCAATCTCTTTGTTTAAACCGTCTGCAACGTATTCTGAGTCGCACGTTAGGACAATTTCCTTATGTCCTAATTCTACTGCCTTTTCAAGAGCTTCCTGCACTGCAGTGACCTCAGCCAATTGGGCCGTTCCTTGAATTTTCCCTGCTTTGGGAAGTTACTAACTGACCATCCTTTTTTAATCAAATATCCCCATTTTACTCTTCCTGCCTTTTCGCTTCCATCTGTGAAATACTCTGGCAGGTGCTGGTGTCATGGTATTTGGTCATTTTTCTTTCCTTTTTAGTTTGATCATTTTCCATTCTAACTGATTGTCACTTAGAATCAAGTTCCATTGATCCCATCTTTGGGAATGAATTCTTGCCTGATTCATCACTAGATTCTTTTTCAGCCTGGTTAATTCTCCTGCTTGCGATTATATCTCAATAAGTTGTTCTTTTGCTACTGTTTTAAGCTGCAATAGTCTTTTTGTCACTGCCGCTAGCACTCTCTCTGGCCCATTCTCCTCATACTTCATCATAGCAGGCTCTTGCGTATGAGTTGAGAAGGCTATAGGTGCTTTTCCGTCTCTATTCGATAATGTGAGTGCGACTTCGTCTTCTGCCTCTTTCACCTCAACGATTAATGGAACAGTTTCACCATGCCGTTCCAATTCTCCGCTGTCTAACGCCATTCTTATCAGTTTTAATCTGGCTGACTCCATCTCATCAGTCCACTGCCATTTTCCTTCCTTTGTGCCCTGATATAGCACTTTGGCCTCCCTAGAATACTTGGGAATTAATTCTCTGATGTAATTCAGCGTCCCTAGCAGTGATTGTAGTTGCTTTTTGGATTTTGGAGGACTGGAATTTAACAACTCCTCTAACTTACTCCTCGTGCTAGTCTATCTGTCAGTTCTTTAATAGTTTCGCCGATTTCTTTTTCAGCTTTGCTATTAATTTTATATTGCCTCTGTGGCGGTGGGATTCCTCTGTGAATTATATGTTCATTATTCGATTGAACTTTCCCACAATCATTTTTTGCTCTTTGAGTAGTAGGGCAAATACTTTTTCAAAAGTATTTCCAGCCCCCCTTTATCTTTCAAATCTGAATCTTTTACAATTCTTTGGATTTCCTCATCTGGATCCACAATCCCTAACTTTCCTATTTTCACTAGGTCATCTGGGCAAAGCAAATTGTCACTTCCTATTACTATGTCTATTTTCTTTTTTTCTTCCAAACGCGTTTGTCACTTACACGACCATCAAAATCAATTCTCTATGGTTTTCTGAAGGTTTAATTACACTAATATCGGCCCCTGTATCTACACGGAATGTGGTATCATCGTAAACTTTTGTATAGCCGTTTATCTTTTTCTACTGTTTTTAGTAGGGCCGTCTTTAGGGGGCCCGCTTCTTCCTAGTCTTCCTAGTCTTCAGGATCTGCTCTCTTCTTCTTCTTGGGTTTTTGTTTCCTAGAATTTTCATCTCTAACTTCTGTGTTACTTTAGGCTTTTTCAACTTTAACTCTGCCTACTTTAGCAGCCGGTTTGGTCTTTTCTCTGTCTTTTCTCAATCGTGCCCTTTCTTCGTGGCTAAGTTTATCCCATGTTTCGGGACTGATATATGTCCCCCTCTCTTTGCTGTTCTCACCCCTATTCAGGTTGGGTCTCGATCGATCTCTGTACCTGTCACCTTCCCGATTCATGCTTCTACGATAATAATTTTCTCCTAGATACCTTTTCTGATCGATTTTGGGAGCATGGGGTAGTGCGGGCCTTCTCTAATCATCCCCATACACTGATTGGCTTCATCACTGTCTCCTCTCCACCAGTAAGCTGGTGTGTGGTGGGCGTTCTGGCGCAATATGGCTGCCATCGCATCATCCAAGTGGATGCTGCACATTGGTGGTGGTTGAGGAGATTTCCCCCTTCCATATGTAAAGCGCTTTGAGGTCTCAGAAAAAGCGCTATATAAATGTAACGAATTATTATTATTATTATTCTCTCTGGCTCATGCCGGTTATACGGCTTCCTTTCACGCTCTGACCTCCGGGTCTGAGTTTTTGATGGATGCTGCTTGTTACTTGGTTTACCTTTTTCTGTCTGAATTAGTTCGGTTCTACGATCATATCTGATCAGGGCTTTTTCTAGCTCCTCTGGTACCGTCTCAGGGCCATATAAGAGGAATTCTCTGGCTCCAGTAAGAGCATTATTCTTCACCCCCCTAAATATGTGTCGCAATAGCCCCTCGACGCCCTTTTGTGCCATTTCCTGGCATGCGGACAGGGCTCCTACAGCGGCCCACTTTTCCTCGAACTGCTTTTGCTCTAACTCCTCTTTATCTGTCGGGATCAATCCTTCTAACGTTTGAGCTAATTTTCTTCCCCCATGAATTCCAAATTCAGCCAAAATATGTGAATCTATGGATTCACCTGTTATTCCCATCTGTTCTCCATAACGAACTATCTCTCTAACCTTTCCTTTTACCGTGGTGTTTTTTAGCTTTGCTTTTTTATGCATGCGCATCTCCTGGTCGCGCTTTAAAAGGTCCTCCAAGGTGGCTCTAGTTCTTACTGAATTAACTTCTGGTGACTGGGAGGACCGTCCTAAACCACTGGTAATTTTAGGCCTCTGTCCTGGTGTTCCCAGATGCAGAGCTTCCAAGTGCTGATTTAACTCATGCACTTCAGCAGGACAATCCCTTTCTAAATCATACTGATCGTCTGTGTCAATGGTTTCATCTCTGAACCGCAACTGTCGAGGAACCTGTGGCTTTCGAGCGGGGGTATCCGCCCTCGCACTTTCAACCCTATTTGGTACTTGTGATTCTTTATCTGTCGGTTCCTCGCTATCTGAGTCACTAGATGAATCATCTTCACTATCATTATCACTCTCTGTACCCACATCAGAGTAATACTGATCATACCATGAATCTCCTACACTTCCTTTGATAATTCTCTCTAGGGCTGCCTTGTTTGTTAGATCTTTTTGTGCTAATATGGCCCTTTTAGCCCTTTGAGTTAATCTGGTGTCTGCAAGAATTTCCTCTGCGTCACCGCCATTGAGCAGACACCAAACCTGGCCACAGGTAATGCCTGGTGCATATTCAGTATCCCACATGTCTCTTTTTTCTAAAAGAGTTTCTTTCTTTCTACTTTTCGCATGAGTGGGTCGGTACAATCCCTTACCTATTCTGAAGGTCTCATAGCTCTTACCGAGCTTTAATTTGGGGAAGGGATTTTCAACCGGGTCTTTTGCACCTCGGGAGGTGGCTGTTCGCCTTAATGCTGGCCATTCCGGGTCTTTTCCGCATTCTGGGCCTTCCGCCCTAAGCTCGTTCGCTATATGACCCCGTCCTGTTCTTTGATCTGATCCCCCTTCGCCCGCTGCTTCATTTTGATTCACCAGTTTTGCTACGTTTTTTAGCACTGCTGAGTCAGGGTGACAGATCATCCATGTTTTAGGCCAGCTAGTCTGGCTCGCCTTTCTTAACAGTGCAGTTACAAGGTATGCACCTAATTTAACTTCATTAAATCCGAACTCTTCTCCGGATATTATCGGCATGGCTATCACACGATACTTATAATCTCTAACACAGGCACAGATTTTGTCTATTAAAATGTCTAGGGCTATTAAAGCTTGTAATTCCTTTTCGAGGTCATGGCCATTACCTCTCTTATACCCTATTGCATGTATTACTGGTTTGCCATTCGGTCCTCCTATTTTTTTTTTTTTGTTTTTTTGTTTTTTTTTTTTTAGGAGAATATCTCCAGTATGGAGAGAGGTTTTTCTTCGTTGCATTAACTTATCTGACTCGTCTTGAAACTTTCGTCCTGCCTGTCTTAAAAAGGCTGCTGCAACGCCATCCTCATGACTGAGATGCTTGTTAGAGGCATTAATCAGAGCGTCTGCCTCTTCTTCAAACTGTAAAGGTCCTGCTTTTAGAACAACTAAATTTGCTCCCTTCGCAAAATATAACCTGAGGGGTCCTTCGACCTCTGCTATTGCTTCTTCATACGGGCTTTCAGGGTCTTCATAGAGTGGTGCGTCAGGTTCGGTAAAATTTGTACCCATCTCTTCCTGAGAGATTATACTAAAAGCTACCGAGCCTTTGTCTGATTCTTCCTCAGAGCCATCTCCAGCTAGGGTGGCCCAACTTTTCGTTGGTATACCTTTTACCTCTTTCCCTACTGAATTAAAGACTCGTACTTTGGGGTTTTCATCATTGCCTCCTTTATTGGAGTAGATGAAGTTTGGAGCCTCTGCTCCTTCCTTTACCCTTAAATTTACCACTGGCGCAGCCTCTCTGACCTCTTGCCAGGGTATATTTCTAAAGCCACATTTACACTTAGTAGAGTCAGACCATTCCAACTTTCCTACAGTGTCACTAGCAACTAAATCTATAGTCACCATTCGGTTCTCCATTTTTTTTCTAAAGTGTTAGGATTCACTTCAAACTTCCTATTTTTTACAAGTGTTTGGATTCACTGGCTTTACTTCACTTACACCGAATCTGGTGCTGTTCTTAGATTTATCAGAAGTGCCTGCCCGCACTTCCTTGTGACATGTGTGGCTAAGAAACCAATGCCCACCAACAACACAACCCGAAGGGAGCAGCGTTCGAGCCGTGCTGAAAGCATGCACTGAAAACTTAGACACCCATGTGTTACATACAAGTGATGCAACTCTTCACAAATCTATATGTCCCTTATTTTCTGCAAGTGTTTGGGTTCACTCAAATCCCTTATTTTCTGCAAGTGTTTGGGTTCACTCAATCCCTTATTTTCTGCAAGTCTTTGGGTTCACTCAATCCCTTATTTTCTGCAAGTGTTTGGGTTCACTCAAATCCCTTATTTTCTGCAAGTGTTTGGGTTCACTCAAAACCGGTTTATCTCTCTAGACTAACTCACCCTTCTCTCTTGGGCTTCGAGTTTTTTGTCTGTCATAACAGGTCTTCATATGAGCCTGCGCGCGCTTATGTTCACTCAGTTCTCTTGAACTCTGCGAGTGAGTTGTGTTCAATATTAGTTTCTCTGAACTATGAACACTGACAGTGGCTGTAGTATGTGGACTTTTCACCTATACATGTTATTGTTCCTGAACAATTGTCTTTTAATTTCCCCTATAAGCAAAATGCCCCACACGATTGGGCGCCATGTTGTGTTTCTATACCGCTGTAACATCTGAGTCCATCTACAACATTCCCATTAACCTACTACAATCAGAGATTGCCCTTACCTGCTGGTTAAAGATGCTATAGTTGGCTCCAGGGTCCTCGGCGGTGTCCGATCCAGCTGAGTCCGGGATCCGTTTCACTGGGCTTTTGCTTAGTATTAATATCTAAACTATAACAAAGTAAAGATATCTCCAGGAAAAATCACTCTGAGACTTATTTAAAAGTTTTTCGAATCACCAAAAGATTGGTTTCGTTTTACTTAAAAAAGTTTCAGAACAATACAAAGACAATTAATTCAAAAAAGGAAAAAATAACAGAAATGCGTATAGGTCTTCACCTCGAAGTGCGGCCCAGAGCAACTGGAAACAAAACCTTTTATATGGTTTGATGGGGGGCCGTCTTAAACATTTAGGGCTGTCCCTTACAATGAAGCAATTCTTAGAAGAATAAAACAATTGATCTGGAATTTTCCATGACCTTAAAGCTGTTATGCAATAAGCATGCGTGTATAGGTTATCTCATCCGCACCACCTACGCTAAAAAGCTTAATATACATTTTGACCGTTACTTGGCCTGCAGGTGTTAAAACCACAGCTCGCTTCTCGCCTCATCTCTAACTGTGGGGAGGCATCTTTCCATCTTCTTGAACTGTGTTAAAGGTCAACTAAGCGGGCATAGCCTTAACACCTGTTGTTCCACTGAACTCACTCAGAGAGATCAAAGAAAACCACAAACACTGTGGTTGCAAAGCAAGCTTGCAACATGCATCTAGCGTTGCAAGCTTCTTTTGCAAGCAATGACACTTAAACTACAAAACGTTATCACAGGGCAAGTTTGCATCGAGCGATTCAAACTTCTCCTGTAAACAGGATATTTCACAATTTGGACATTTAAACTGATTCTCTAACATAACTCCCCTTACAATACTAAGTATTCTTTTATGCAATTTCTCCATCTGTCGGAGAATCCTCATTATTCGTCGACTTTGATATGTCAGCTCGTTCCGTGGATGTTGGGTCCTTCTTCTTCCTCTTCTCTGTTTTCTTAGCTTTATGAAGTTTTCTGGCGTGGTCCTTCTGTAGTTGTGCAACTAAAAGATCGTCCATAGATATTTCAATTTTATCAGTTACTTTTGAGACACTGTCAGTTCCCTTTGAAACATGTAAATCATTTAGGAGAGGTTCCAATTTAAGGGATTTATCAGAAGATTTCATATTAGAATCTAGCAACACAACAAATGGAATAATTGAAATAAATCAACTTTTTGATGATATTCTAATTATATGACCAGCACCTGTAGGAGTGGATATAGAGATGGATATAGGAGTGGATATACAGATGGATATAGAGATGGATATAGGGGGATATAGGGGTGGGCAGCCCGATGAATTAATTTAAATCATGAGTAAAGTCGTGAGAGATTCATTCATGTTGAATAATGCAGCGGCTGATGAATGACTCTCGTAACTGTGTGTGTCCCTCAGCTCCAGACGCTGATTCAGGAAACGGACCCCGGGGCCGACTACCGCATCGATCGGGCTCTGACCGAGGCCTGCGAGTCCGTCATCCAGACCGCCTGCAAACACATCCGAGACGGAGACCCCATGTGAGTGTGTTTGAGATGACAAGCTCATCCGAGGTCAAGCGAGTCACGTACTCATCCTTTACGGAACAACAAATGGAATAAATGAGTGCTTTTATTAATATTAGGGACGTTTGGCATATTTGTGTTTCTGTAGCAAGGCCTGTTCTGTTGCCTCATGTTTTAAATCTCAGCCAACCAGTTTTACCATAAACTTTCCAGTATGTTGATCGATTTACATTTACATTCAACCTGGTTTCTGTGTGTTTGTTCATATTTAAGTGTGCAGAAATAGAAACATTAAAGGTGAAGTGTGTAGTCCAGCCTGAACAGGGGTATTTTGTCAAGACTGTGTGTGTGTGTGTAGGATCCTGTCCTGTCTGATGGAGCATCTCTACACTGATAAGATGGTTGAAGACTGTGAACACAGACTGTTGGAGCTGCAGTACTTCATCTCCAGAGACTGGAAGTGAGTCACAAAACTGAAAAGAGTGATTCTAAATTCCAAAATCCAGTGACCAAAACTTAATTTAACTTTCACACACACTTCAAGTACTTCCTTATTTGTCTTTTTCACCATGCTTCAGGAAGGATTGAGTAATGTTACTTTCTGTGTGCCACAGTTTTAAGGAATGTTACTTGTTTGTAATGAGAGAATCATGTGGTTACACGAAACGGCGAAATATTTCGGTGGCAATAATTGATAATGCCAGTAAGTTTAAAGTAGAGCTGATGATGCTGATCTTATTCTTCTCCGTCTATTAAACCTTTGACGCGTCCGATCACAGCGAACATTCAGATCTGTGTTCTGATCCAGAGAGAGACATTATCATGAAACAGTCTTTTCAACATCACAGGATCATTGAAAATCTGAATTATTGTAAGACAGAAATACAGAAGTACTGGTATAAAGTTTACAGTTCGGATATAAACACGGATGATTACGGTAGCGATCGAAAATAGAGTAAATCACCTTTAGAAAGTAACTTGACACTTTAAATAAATATTTTGTACCATTACATCATTACACCAGTAGGTGGAGACACGAGACTGTTAAACAATGTGTTTGTCATTGACTTATTCATTCATTCATCTAGTAATGAAAGAAGTGAAGTCTTGATGAGCAAGTCATTGAATCATTCACAATTTTTTTTTTTTTAAATACATTTCATTTAAATTATTTTTTTTAAAGGAGTCATAACCTAGTATTACATTGGATACCTACTGCTGTATTATAGTCTTTCAGGCCCTTCTAAAAAAGAAAAGTGGAAAAAAAAATAAACACAGACCTACTTTTACCCTTATTTCTGAAGGCATTATTGTCTTGCGAGATCAATGCGATGTTTTGGCTGTCGTGGACGCTCATTTTAATAATGCAAATGAGGGGCGCGTTGATTGGTTGAAGGAAGGAGGGGGGTTGACACGCAGGTAACGTCAGCATCATTACAAACTGACATCATGGCGCAAGTGGTGAATGAACCCGACCCGGCCGCGACCTACGGGACTCAACCCTACATGTTTGAGCCGGACTCTGAACCAGAGCTGGAAAGGGAAGATGTAGAGTTGTTGGATGGACGTCTACATCAAGATGTCTCTGAATGGTAAAGACAATCATTTTGACTGAGACGTACATTAACATCGGTAACGAGCTAAAACGTTTGTTGCTATTTTCTCCCACATAGGTTTACCTTTTATTTAATGTCGATTACATTAACGGAGATGTAGTCTACTTATTTGATCAGCTTACAGTGGTTATTGAGATGAGACGTTTACTATCATGTGCTGTTTTTGCCTTGTTTCACGTTATTTAGACATTCAATATTTTTCTTCTTTAGACAGGTAACGTGTTGTTTTTCTTTATGTTTATTATTACTTGACTGTTTGTTTTATTTATCTATGCATCGTTATCTATTCTATAAAAAATCAATACAATGATATGTTGTCATAGTTATATAATATACAATTCTATGAAAATATAGCTGTATCATTTTCTTGTCTGTTTATCACTGTGGGCAAACTTCATAATAACAATGTATCATATTTTAAACTATATTTATGTACTTTTCAGTGAGTCACAGTGTATTAGATGAAATTTTGTAAATGATTCAGGTGTAAAATGTTTAGCACACACACCTAACGATCCGCCAGTTGAAAGGGTTGTTGGGACAGCGTCATTAAAAATGAATTTCATCCACTGGTCCCTGATAGTTTCGTCCGATTTTGGGAGATAAAACACATTTACATGTTTTTTATGGCAATCAACCACAGAGCAAGTCCGGTGTGCACTCGGTTTCTTCATCTTTCCCGACTGAACTGAATATGAGGGGGAGAGGGGAAGGGGGGGCTTCCTGCTGCGGTGTCCATATATGGTATATCCTACTACCTCATGACGTCAAGAGGGAGCTGAAATCAAAATCTCGTATTTGAGTGCGCGTGCACGCGCTGGTTTATTTACCCTGAGGTAAACAAACGCTTCACTTTTAAATATCGGCTTCCCGGCCAGTGTATAATCGTTAGTCGATCATAACATACATTGATTCTCGTGGAAAAGTGAAAATTGCAGGTTATGACTCCTTTAAAATAGACTGCGTCAATTAACAATTTTTGCAGAACCTCGTTATTTTGCCCCCACGTCTGATCTATTCAGAACCGTGATCTCTATTTTAAACAAAACAATTGCGATTCTCAATTGATCCAGAATCGTGCAGCTCAGTTGTGTGTTGTTTTTATCATTTTTTTATTATGGTTTTGGTTTGTTGTCTTTTTTGGGGGTATTTTGTTTGGTTTGGTATTGCTTTAGTTTGTTGAGAAGGTCCGAATGAAGGTTAATTTTATGTCAGAACATTGTCAAAAACATGAGATTTGTTCCTTTTGAGAGTTCTTGTTGATATATCTGTCATATAACTGAACGTGTGTCGTTTCCTGCGGTTCTGTTTGCAGACTGGACCCCATCCTGTACAAGAAGTGTCAGAACGACGCGGCCCGCATCTGTCACACTCGCGACTGGAACGAGACGAGTGAGTTCATGCCTCCCGGAGCCATCTTCTCCTGTCTGTACCGGCACGCGTACCGCACCGAGATGCAGGGGCGATGGGTACGAGCAACACACACTCTCACACTGCATTATCAGACCATAGCACACTGAGAGACTTCAGCAATAGCTTATCCTCAATGTAACCAATGTAGGCTTCATCAGAAACTTCTGAAGTCAGTTTGTTTGCAAGTATATCTGATTTCTTTAAAGAGCTGAATCTCACAAACCTGTCCAGAACATGTCTAGGTTGCATTTCACAGCCAAAACATTTATAAACTTAGCATTTAAACAGTTTAGCCTGCTTTTGTACCATTTTGTGCTCTGATGCAATATTTTCATGTAAATTAAGCACCCTCGCTTAATTCTCATTAGCGTTATGAAAGGCAATACAAATAAGCGTGAAGTGTATATGTATGTTTGTGTATGTGTATGTTCATACTTCATGCTTATTTGTATTGCCTTTCATTTAAGCTGATTTTAATATAAAAAGACAAAAATAATGTCTTCTGTGCAGAAAATATAAAATCTCTATATATTTAGTTGTGACATGACCGAGTTATGTTCTTGCCAGGCCTGGCGATGTTCACTCACTCTGACAGTAAACATGCTTAAGCTACACACACACACACACACGCTTTCAGCAAAACTATCATGGACAAATCAAAGTCTTCCTTTACCGACACTGAAATCACTTTAATGATGCTGTGGGCTTTAAATGATTGCTAGTGATTGACAGGAAATTCACTCCAATAATGAGATTTCTTTACAGACTAATCTAAAAACAGACATTGTGATTGAATGATTTCCATGGTAACGTGTCACACACACACACACACACACACACAGAGATTGCTGTGATTGAAGGGTTGTGGGTGTGTTTGTTAACTTTGTGTGTGTGTGAGAGATTGAAGGGTTGTGTGTGTGAGTGTGTGAGTGTGTGTGTGAGTGAGCGTGTGCTAACGCTTCAGTCGATCTGCAGTTGTCCCGGGACTGTAAGACTGAGGTTCAGAGGATCCTGCACCAGCGTGTGTGTGTGTGTGTGTGTGTGTGTGTGTGTGTGTGTGTGTGTGTGTGTGTGTGCTAACGCTTCAGTCGATCTGCAGTTGTCCCGGGACTGTAAGACTGAGGTTCAGAGGATCCTGCACCAGCGTGTGTGTGTGTGTGTGTGTGTGTGTGTGTGTGTGTGTGTGTGTGTGTGTGAGAGCGTGTGCTAACGCTTCAGTCGATCTGCAGTTGTCCTGGGACTGTAAGACTGAGGTTCAGAGGATCCTGCACCAGCGGGCTCTGGATATGAAGCTGGACCCGGATCTTCAGCATCGGTGTGTGATGGACCTGGGGAAGTGGTGCAGTGAGAAGACTGAAGCTGGACAGGTTAAACACACATCAGTACTGCACTCATTTCACACTAGAACTCACTTTCACTTACAACGTTTTCTTAAAAATGCTCAGTGGTTTTGTTTTTCTGCTCATTTTATGAGGTTTGCAGTTTTTGCAGTCGTTGCTAAAACTTAGGACGTGTCAAAATGCGTGTCCTGGCTATAAACATCTAAATAAACGTCTAACTTATAAATTACACTTGTTCATTTCCTAAAGTGTGTTTTTAAGAAAACTACAGCAGAGTGGGTCACAGGGTTGCAAGTAGCAAGGCTGAACATCTACCCTACATTAAAGGAACACGCTGACTTTTTGGGACTTTGGGAGTTAGATGAGTCCACACACACCCTTCTCATCTCCGTGCGTGCCGTAACTCTGTCTGACGCACCCACTGCTAGCCTAGCTTAGCACAAAGACTGGAGGTGAATGGCTCCAGCTAGCATACTGCTCCCAATAAGTGACAAAATAACGCCAACATTTTCCTATTTACACCAGCCATCTTCTAACCGTATACACACTGGGAACTATATTCTCAGAAGGCGAAGCACTGCTACTTGGGCGGAGTGATTTGCTCGCAGCGCCTGAGAACCCGTGGTGAGGAGCAGAGAGTTCCTCAGAGTTGGAGCAAATCACTCCGCAGAAGTAGCAGTGCTTCGCCTTCTGAGAATATAGTTCCCAGTGTGTATACGGTTAGAAGATGGCTGGTGTAAATAGGAAAATGTTGGCGTTATTTTGTCACTTATTGGGAGCAGTATGCTAGCTGGAGCCATTCACCTCCAGTCTTTGTGCTAAGCTAGGCTAGCAGTGGGTGCGTCAGACAGAGTTACGGCACGCACGGAGATGAGAAGGGTGTGTGTGGACTTATCTAACTCTGGGGGATACGGGGAATAAGATAAAGTCCCAAAAAGTCGGCGTGTTCCTTTTAAGTTCTCACACATTACAGTCAGGACTAATTGAACATGAAAATGAATTGATCATATAACATGTAAAACAGCACTGCATAGTCCTCACTGTATCAATTAAATATAGATCAATCTTTATTAAAGTTACAGAAGTTATTCAGTCAAGAGCAGTGAGTTTGATTAACATTAAACACCGCAGGAGTGTTAGGCTGCTGTCACTTTAAGAGCGAATGCACTGATCCAGTACACGAATACCAATACACGTGCGTTTCAGTTCTCGACTATTTATGTTCAGTTAACACATAACTATGTTTACTAGGATACTCGCCAAGACGGATATTTTGTATTACATTGTCGGTTCAAGCGCAAGAAACCGTGAAAGAGCTCAATCCAGTGTGTGTCTGATGTGCAGTTGCACACACAACTTCTCACACAGTTATCGCGAGTTATCTTTCACGTCGTCTTGCGCTTGAATGTTTAACTTATAACTGTGCTAAACTTAGGTTTTGCATCTAATTAGCCAGTGGCTATTAAATTGCACGACTAGTCGACAGTAATTGAGTTAAAGACATTTTTAGTCGGCTCTAAATCTGGTCGCGCGCGAGTGATGTACTCAGTGTGGAGGGTTGCTGTAATGCTCATGGGACACCAGCAAATGTTCTTTATTCACTGATGTTGCCATCTGGGGAAACGGTTTGAATGTTAAATTCACAGACATGAACCGTACTCAGTGTTGGTGTGTGTGTGTGTGTGTGTGTGTGTGTCAGGAATTGGAGTGCTTGCAGGATCATTTAGAGGATCTGTTCCCTGAATGCAGGGAAGTGGTGGGAAACCTCACAGAACTGGAGTCCGAGGTACAGAAAGATACTTTTGTGCTGTTTAGTCCTGAAATATATAAAATATATCAATACATGTATATATAAATCTATATAGTGTTGTGAGCGAGACGTGGGTCTGGACTGATTTCTGTGCGTCTGCTTTTCCAGGACATTCAGATCAAGCCGTTGTTGATCCGAGCCTGTGAGTCCGTGATCCAGTCCTACTGTCACGTGAGTCTCAGATCAATACTGATGAATCAGGGAAAGAAACAAGATACTTTTCATGCTTATCGTTTAGATCTTATCTCATTTAATCAAATGTCATCATCATATTTTCAGAAATCATTATCATGTTGATGTTTCATTTTGATGCGTTTACCATTATTATCATTCGAAATGTATGTTTAATACTTTTCTTTTATTAATCTTAATCCCTCAAATGTAGCTTACCCATGACTTACGGGTAAACTTTTGTACTTGCTGTTTAGATGAGGGCAAAAGTCTGTAAGTTTCCGATGTCTCGATACAGTGGTAAACGAATCTTAGCTAAACATCTTGCAGTGTGCAGGCTAACGCCTCAGAGCGGGAAAACATGAAAAATAGATATGTGTGTGTGTCCGCTTCAATGCGATACACTATGAAAAGAGGAACTTAGCTCAGATCCGATAAGCAACTGTATAATAGCGAGATTAATATCTGTATCCTTAGATGATAATCCTTAGATTTTAATTTTATTTCCACAAATTTTAAATATATACAATAAGAGCAAGAAAATACAATGCAAATACTGTGCAGGGAGAGGCAGATTTAAAGCCCACCCCTTAAACAACAAGGAAAAAAAAAGAAACTTTAAAATGAAAGAAAGAGCTAAACTATAATAAAAAAATATATAAATGTATATGACTGAATCAAATGAATTACAACATATAGCCTATCGAAACCCCCCCACCCCAAAACATACATACCAAAAACAAACCCTGTAGGGCTCATAAATGCATAACAACAACGGAAAATACAGTGAGTAATTGTATAAATAAGTATTTGAACACCTGAGAAAATCAATGTTAATATTTGGTACAGTAGCCTTTGTTTGCAGTTACAGAGGTCAAACGTTTCCTGTAGTTTTTCACCAGGTTTGCACACACTGCAGGAGGGATTTTGGCCCACTCCTCCACACAGATCTTCTCTAGATCAGTCAGGTTTCTGGGCTGTCGCTGAGAAACACGGAGTTTGAGCTCCCTCCAAAGATTCTCTATTGGGTTTAGGTCTGGAGACTGGCTAGGCCACACCAGAACCTTGATATGCTTCTTACAGAGCCACTCCTTGTTTATCCTGGCTGTGTGCTTCGGGTCATTGTCATGTTGGAAGACCCAGCCTCGACCCATCTTCAATGCTCTAACTGAGGGAAGGAGGTTGTTCCCCAAAATCTCGCAATACATGGCCCAGGTCATCCTCTCCTTAATACAGTGCAGTCGCCCTGTCCAATGTGCAGAAAAACACCCCCAAAGCATGATGCTATCACCCCCATGCTTCACAGTAGGGATGGTGTTCTTGGGATGGTACTCATCATTCTTCTTCCTCCAAACACGTTTAGTGGAATTATGACCAAAAAGTTCTATTTTGGTCTCATCTGACCACATGACTTTCTCCCATGACTCCTCTGGATCATCCAAATGGTCATTGGCAAACTTAAGACGGGCCTTGACATGTGCTGGTTTAAGCAGGGGAACCTTCCGTGCCATGCATGATTTCAAACCATGACGTCTTAGTGTATTACCAACAGTAACCTTGGAAACGGTGGTCCCAGCTCTTTTCAGTTCATTGACCAGCTCCTCCCGTGTAGTTCTGGGCTGATTTCTCACCTTTCTTAGGATCATTGAGACCCCACGAGGTGAGATCTTGCATGGAGCCCCAGTCCGAGGGAGATTGACAGTCATGTTTAGCTTCTTCCATTTTCTAATGATTGCTCCAACAGTGGACCTTTTTTCACCAAGCTGCTTGGCAATTTCCCCGTAGCCCTTTCCAGCCTTGTGGAGGTGTACAATTTTGTCTCTAGTGTCTTTGGACAGCTCTTTGGTCTTGGCCATGTCAGTAGTTGGATTCTTACTGATTGTATGGGGTGGACAGGTGTCTTTATGCAGCTAACGACCTCAAACAGGTGCATCTAATTTAGGATAATAAATGGAGTGGAGGTGGACATTTTAAAGGCAGACTAACAGGTCTTTGAGGGTCAGAATTCTAGCTGATAGACAGGTGTTCAAATACTTATTTGCAGCTGTATCATACAAATAAATAGTTAAAAAATCATATATTGTGATTTCTGGATTTTTTTTTTAGATTATGTCTCTCACAGTGGACATGCACCTACGATGACAATTTCAGACCCCTCCATGATTTCCAAGTGGGAGAACTTGCAAAATAGCAGGGTGTTCAAATACTTATTTTCCTCACAGTATATAAGACACAATTACAAAGCAACAATGAAATGATCCTTTATACATCTTTTATAATATATTAAGAGATGAACATTTTCTTTGCTAGATGCGATAAACCATTCCATAATTTAATACCCCTAAATCTGATTGAGTACTGACCTCTACAAGTGAGAAACTTGACGAGTGACAGTGAACCTGTGAATTTACTCTAAAATACATCTTAAACTGCTCTGGAATGTTACCGTCACTTGAATATATCTTATAACTGCAAAAATATTAATATCATAAATAGTAAGAACTTGAAGTTTCTGAAAGGCACAGATGAAGTATATGCATTTGATCGGGTTCAATCCTAACAAAACGTTTCTGAAGGATCGTGGTTTTTTTTAAATATTAGTAGGAAAAGTGCTTGCCCAAACAATATTACAATAAATTAAACTATAGTAAAGAGTAAGAAGACATTCTGTAGTAACAAGATGCCTAACTCGCCTTATTATACCGGTAGATTTATGTATTTTTCACATAGTCCGCGTGTTCCCTCCAGCTCAGGCTCTCATCTACAAAAACTCCGAATTGTAATTTTTTATAAATCCTTAGGTTATGATTTTTTACCGCTAAAAATGATAAAATTACATTTATTAATATTTAAAGTAATTTATTTAAATGAAACCAATTAGCATAACCAATTGAACTATCATTTACATTCTTAAACAATAAATGAAAATTTGAATGAGAGAACTAATGTTGTGTCGTCAGCAAACATTACTGGAGTAAGAATATTTGAAACACTTGACAAATCATTTATATAAATGAGAACTAGTAAGGGTCCAAGAACGGACCCCTGAGGAACGCCACAGAGTAATCCTCCTCTGCCAGACCAGCAACCCTTAAAGCAAACTCACTGGCTTCTGTTAAAAATGTCATTTCAGCCGTTTGTATGTAATATCATGAAAACCATATTTATACAGCTTTTCCAATCAAATGAAATAATTAACTGTATCAAAAGCTTTTGACAGATCTATCAAAATACTACATGTGAATTCATGGTTTTCAAGTGCAAAATCTGCTTTTATATACAATTTTCTCTCAAAGTTTTGAGAAACATGGAAAAATAGATGTAGGTCAAATATTTTTATATACTTTTTTGTGAGCAAGTGGTGCAATATTGAACATTTCACCTGTTTGACGAGAAACACAGAAATATTATCATGACCCGCTGAAGATATTTTTAATTCATCAATAATTTCACTTATTTCCTGTTTCTCAGGTGACTTAAAAATAGAGATAATAGGAAAATGTCCTGATGTATATATATATCTCTCCAAGGGGAACATTATCAGTCAATTTATAAGCAACATTAACCCTTAATCACTGTTAAAAAAGGATAACACTTAAGATGTTTGGATCCCAAACTTTTAAAGATCGATTGCATAAGGAAATATACATTTTTTATATGGAAAACTATATATCATTTTTTTTATTTACTTCTCAACTATACATTTATGCTGTGTTTTTGTGGAAATTTTGAATTTTTTTAACTATTTACTGCACAATTACATAACTAGGCCATAAATTGGCTCATGAAAAATGAGTTTTTAAAGAAAAAATCACTTAAATGATGATCTTAATTAAATCTAAATAGTTTTTGGACATTGCTCTATGTGTTAGGGATAGAATACTGACATCTGCTGGTTTGTGGAAAAACTTTAGAAATTATAATTAAAGAAAGAAATTGCAATGACCACATATATCCAATAGAGGGCCATAGAGACTCATTCATTTTCACTTCATTTTTCTTGATGCTTCAACTTCTCACAACTTTATGATATATATTTTGTGAATATTTATTTAAACATTTTGAAATACATAAAAAATATGTAGTTTTGTCAGAGTTATAATTTGTTGTTGTTTTCTGATATATTTAGAATTATCTTGCTTTTGCAAATTATTATACATACATTTATTGATTTATGCCAGTGTTGTTTATTTTATTTGCCAATTTCTGTAAAAATGCTCTCTGTTGCAGTCACATACGTGTGTGTGTGTGTGTGTGTGTGTGTGTGTGTGTGTGTGTGTGTGTGTGTGTGTGTGTGTGTGTGAGATAGAAAGTTCGTTCTACTTTTTATTTATGCTCTAGGACCAGACCTTGGTTTATATGTAGAATTTTTCAGATTTATAATGGATTTACTTTTATTTTTTTGACAAACAAAATAAAAAAAAGTCATTTTTTTCATTTTCCCATTCATTTTCAATGTGGGGTCATTTTGACCCCAAACACCTAACCGGTAAAAAAAAATGTACACACCTTTAGAACAACCAAATCAAGCCCAGTTTTTTTGTGCATGTTTAGATAGATTATTTAGGAAAAGTCCCAGAGTTTCATGCCCCTGAGATGAAGGTAACACTTTTAAAAAATGAAGGAAAAGTCCAGTGGGGTCAGTCTGACCCCAAACACTGATTAAGGGTTAAGAAAAGAATCATTAAATTTGAGTACGTCAAATGGATTATTTAAAAACTTGTTACCATCCACAAAGTGTGAAGTAATCATCTCTGTGCAACCACTGATCTAGACTCAGACCTTGAGCATTCACAACCTGTCTTTGTACCAGCGGGGTATTAAACTCACTGTGTTAATTATATTTCACTTGGAAATATTAGAAGTCAAAAAACTCTTAATTTATGTTTCTTTATTATATTTATAATCCTGATTATGGATGAATTAATTTTACTCTTCATTTATTATTTGATTGTCTGCTGTTGAGAAATACTGGATCTCCTCCATGCATCATCTCTGTTAAAGAGGAAGATTCTTCCTCATCTTCCTCATCTTCTTCTTCTTCTTCTGTGTCTCTCGCAGGACGTGGCTGATAACCAGATCGACACCGGGGACCTGATGGAGTGTCTCGTTGCCAATAAACACCAGAAGGAAGTGAATGAGAAGTGTGCCGTGGGAGTCACACACTTCCAGCTGGTGCGTCTGCCGATCTCACACACTCGCTCTTCTTCTTTCTGTCACTACAGTTCTGTCAACCGTCCGTTTCTCCTCCTCATCCTCAGATCCACATGAAGGACTTCCGCTTCTCCTACAAGTTCAAGATGGCCTGCAAGGAGGACGTGCTCAAACTGTGTCCCAACATCAAGAAGAAGTGAGCGCATGGCACGGCTGTTGGGTTTGCTTGTGTCATACTGGTCACATGAGCTACACTGAAGCATGATGGGAAGGTCCTGAGTGTGTGTGTGTGTGTGTGTCCTCAGGGTGGATGTGGTGATCTGTCTGAGTACCACCGTGAGGAACGACACGTTACAGGAGGTCGAAGAGCAGCGCGTCTCCATGAAGTGCCGAAAGCAGCTGCACGTGGAGGAGCTGGAGATGGTCAGTGCACTAACACACACCTCACACTAACACACACCCAGGGCCGGCGCTAGCTATAGGCAGAGCAGGCGATTGCCTAGGGCCTCGGGCTTTGAGGAGGGGCCTCCATAACCGTAACATCCCCTATATAGTCCACCAGTCAAGACGGACAGAAATACTAGCCTCATTGTTCATTGGATATTGTTGAATTGTCACTCATCTGCAGTTAAACCAATTAATGTTTCTGTTTCAAAGCGGGTGCCGGCTTCTGAACGTTTGTGTAACGAACGCATCCATCAGGTGCTGCGAAGCAAAAGCCTAAATAGGCACTCAAAGAAGCACAGCTCGTAATGCAGGTGTGTGAGTTGTCGTCATCTATTTTGGAGTGATTGCAATGTATTCTAAATATAAACTTGTACTGCAGATCAGCGTCATTTCTGGAAAAAATCATTCACCGCTTTATTACGAGTTTAAAAGAGCGCGAGCGTCATTAACGTGCCCAGACGCGACGCTTTGAATTTGCGCGTACAAGGAATAACATCGCGTCGGGAGCTGACTAGTAAAAAAGCTACAAAAGTAAAAGACAAGACGTTTGTATTCAAAGTTAAAAAGCCAACACACTACAGCATTTTTAAATGTTTCAAATAAAGGATCTCATATCTATGGGTCTATCTTCTACATTCTGCTGATGAGTAAAAAAAAAAAAAAATTCTGCTCAGTAGCGACCGTGTCTTTCTCTAGCATATTTAAGGTAACAATGCAATACATAATATAATATCTGCAGTCAATATTGATTAAATGGGAGGGAAAAATCCTGCCCATACCGCAGCTATGAAAAAAATTATACAAGCACTTATGTTCATCTACTGAAGTGGTATTCTGGAACTGTGAATAAATTTAATAAAACAGCAAAATAACAACAACAACAATAACATCTTCATTAAACAAAAAAGAGATTACCTTAGATAAAGTTTGACTTATATGTACATACAGTATACCGGTAAAAAGTCTGGACCCATTACTATTTTTAATGTTTAAAGTTTCATATTATGCTCTACAAGCCTGCATTTATTTTATCAAAAATACAGAAAAACAAAAACAAAAACAGGAATATTCAACAAGGATGTGTTAAATATATAAAAAGTGATAGTGAAGACTTTTTTAAAACAACTTTTAAAAAATAAAAAAAATCCTGAAAAAAAGTATCCCAGGTTATAAAATAAATATTAAGCACAATTTCTAACATTTGATAATAAATCAGAATATTAAAGTTTTCTGAAGAATCACGTGACACTAAATTCAGCTTCGCATCACATAAATATATTTAAAAGTATAGTAAAATAGAAAACCATTATTTAATAATATTTCACTATATTATTTTTCTGTATTTTTGATCAAATAAATCCAGGCTTGATGAGCATAAGAGACTTCTTTCAAAAACATTTAAAATAGTAATTTGTCCAAACTTATGTACTGTATAAGTAAAAATATACTAAATTTAAAATTAAATGTTGTATAAATATAAAGGTTAGGAATCATATTTGTTTCAAGTGTTTTTTATTGGGGGTGGGGGGCCTCCAACATGAATTTTGCCTAGGGCCTCCTAATGTCTAGAACCGGCCCTGCACACACCTCACACGAGAGCCCGATGAGGTCAGCGGTGCGCAATCCTGTCATCATAACAGAAGTTACTGTATAACGTGGAAATTCACAGAAATGTTTCCTTTTTTGACACACACAGTCGCTTCACCAGCATTAATATATCATGAACACACAGACACTCTCAGCTCTTCACGGCAACCTGTCAAAATAAAAGTTCAGTTTATCTTGAAGAAATTACGACAGAATTGTATTTCTGTTGTACAGTAGAATTTAGCTACGTCTCAAAGTAATAATATTAACACTAATAATCATTTATTATTATTAAAACATCATTTTTTAAGGAATAATCACAAAATGAATGTTTTATGCCTTCATTTGATTGCCAGAGAAATGTAAATACACAGCACAGGGGAAGAAGAAACATTTCACAGAAACGAAAAGGAAAAAACTAAAAACGTAATTTGTGTTAAAAAGAAAACAATTACTTTCATAGGGCCCTAAATGTAATTTGTTAAACTTTTAATAAGTTGTTGGTAAATTATTTCATGAATTCATTTGATTACATGTGCTTTTTGATTGCTAAAATTTGATTTAACGATTAAAATGAGTCCAAAAAAAACAACGCATTTCATAGGGCCCTATAAAACACACATTTGAACAGATATAATGATGTGTAGGTCTGAAGTGTGCGGTTAGAGCTCTGATGTGTGTGTGTGTGTGTGTGTGTGTCAGTCGGAGGACATTCGTCTGCAGCCGGATCTGCACGAGAGCTGTCGTCAGGACATCAAGCAGCACTGCCGGAACGTGGTGTTCGGGAACGCTCAGGTAAACCTTCATCATCATTGTCATCATCATCATCACTTTACCTGCAACCGCATACTCATCTCTGTGTGTGTGTGTGTGTGTGTGTGTGCGTGTGTGTGCGCTCAGGTGATCGAGTGTCTGAAGGAGAACAAGAAGCACCTGACCCAGCAGTGCCATCAGAAGGTGTTCAGACTGCAGGAGACCGAGATGATGGACCCCGAGCTCGACTTCCAGCTCATGAGGGTCTGCAAGCAGATGATCCGGGTGACCAACCTCATCACACACCGTCACACAGCATCTCACACACAGTCTCGGCCAGGAAAACAGAGAAAAGTCTTAATGAGCTCCTTTGGAGATGAAGAAAAAGCAGAAATCGTGATAATCTAATACGCATTCAAACAATCTAAACGTTTAGGATATGATATATATATATTTTAAATGAATCTAACTATAGTCCCTTTTAATTTTAATTGGTTTAAAGGCTGAAATGTTAGGTGTCAAGTCAAGTCAAGTATATTTGTATAGCGCTTTTCACAATACAGATTGTATCAAAGCAGCTTCACAGTATTAAATTAAAATAATACAACAAGGTTTGTTTCTAGTGGAATTTATTGATAAAATCAGATTAAATATCCCCAAAATATCCCCAACTGAGCAAGCCAAAGGCAACAGTGGCAAGGAACCGAAAAACTCCATCAAGTGACCTAATGGTGTCCTAAAACTCCATCAGGTGACCCAATGGAGAAAAAAAAAAACCTTGGGAGAACCCAGGCTCAGTCGGGGGCCAGTTCTCCTCTGGCGTTTATTAACTAGAGGCCGGATTGTAATTTGAACTGTAAGATTAAAAATATTATATGAATGCCTGGCTGAAGAGATGCGACTTTAATCTAGTTTTAAACTGGGAGAGCGAGTCTGAGCAACGAACACTATCAGGAAGGCTATTCCAGAGTTTTGGAGCTAAATGTGAAAATGCTCTCCCTCCTTTGGTGGTTCTGGATATCCTAGGTATGACCAAAAGCCTCAAATTTAGTGATCTTAAAGAGCGCGATGGATTATAGGGCGATAGAAGATCCGTTAAATATACTGGAGCTAAGCCGTTTAGGGCTTTATAAGTCAGTAGCAATACCTTATAATTAATACGGGACTTTATAGGTAGCCAATGTAGTGATGATAAAATCGGTGTTATATGATCATATTTTCTTGATCTAGTAAGAACTCTAGCGGCGGCATTCTGGACTAACTGTAGCTTGTTTATTGAGGATGCAGGACAACCAGCTAATAAAGCATTACAGTAATCTAGTCTCGAGGTCATGAATGCATGAACTAACTTTTCTGCATCAGAAACTGATAGCATATTACGTAGCTTAGCAATGTTTCTAAGGTGGAAAAAGGCTGTTCTTGTAACATATGAAATATGATTTTCAAAAGACAGGTTGCAGTCTAGTATAACACCCAGGTCTTTTACTGTAGTGGATAAAGTAACAGGACATCCTACTATGTTAAAGTTGTATTGTGAGAGGTTTTGTGGGTGGTTTTTTGAACCGATGATTAGTACCTCTGTCTTGTCTGGATTTAATAAAAGAAAATGACGCGTCATCCAATCTTTTATATCGTTAACACACTCTGTCAATTTGGATAATTTAGCGTTTTCATCTGGCCGTGATCATTTAAATAGTGATGTCATTTAAATAAAATAAAAACTTAAGTTTAAATTGTTATTTACAGTCATTTTATGGTTTAAATGTTACTGTAGATCTTGCTCTACCCAACTCATAAAGCGCTGATTTTATTTGTGCAGGTCTTAAATGTTATTTTAATAACGCTGCAGAAACCTGTAATAAGACCTTAACACTGAAAGATGGCTTTCTGTTCTGTCCTCCAGCGTTTCTGCAGCGAGACTGATGCCAAGAACATGTTACAGTGTCTGAAACAAAACAAGAACAGCGAGACCATGGACCCTAAATGCAAACAGATGATCACGAAGAGACAGATCACCCAGAACACAGGTACACACACACACACACACACAAACGAAACATATGGTTTCTTTAATCACTCGTCACTTCTAGTCATCTAGTAGCTTCTTTGGTAACACTTTACATTAATGTTCCATTAGTTAACTACTAGTCAATGCTTATTTCAACATTTAATAATATATTACTAAAATCCAAACTTGTATCTGTTAATATTATTTAAAGGCACAATATGTAGTTTTTTGCTTTAAAAATAGCAAAAATCACTATATCTATGTTATATATTTTTTTTAGTAGTGTACTTACATTATCCCGACTGTCTCCAACAACTTTCACACCAGGAGAAATTTGTAATTTAATGCGAAGACACGGACCGTTTCTTTATTTCCGTTTTGTCGCCGTCAATGGCGTCATATCCGCGTTGTCTCTGGTTTCCGCTCGTGCTGCCATAGTAACCAGAGCCCTCTGATAGTAACCAAGGCGACAGACGTGAACTGTGTAGTTGGCAATCTCTATCTGCACGCTGTTGTTGTTTCATTCAAACATTATGGACCATGGCAAGCAGACTTTGGATAAAAAAGGAGAACTAAACCGAGAATCAATATCAGCGCGGTGTTTTCGAGATGCCGAGAGCTCCCATAGACAGTATATAAACGAGAGCTCCACGTCCGAGACTTCGACTGCTCCTACATGTACTTTATTAAACAGGTGAGCACATTTACAGAAAACTAATCAATGTTATATAGTTCAACAATAATAAAATGTTAGAATATGATCTGTATGTGATTCTAATGTTGATCTAGCTTACTGCTAGTCTCATACAGACGAACTAACACATAAATCAACACATTCAAATGCAGTTTAGTGTGCTAGTGTAAATGTTAGACCAGGTGAAACAGCGCTGCGTTACCTCACAAGTTTAATTTGTCTAATAAACTGACCTGTGAGTTGTAATTCTGCACGTGTATTTCGGTAAAATGAAATGTCCATATTCCTTTTATATCCGTGGGACTCGCGTCGGGTGTGGAGCTGCTAGCTGTCTCTTAGCAATCCCGAACTGCTTCATATCACAGTCATGATAAAAGCATCGATGTATTCAGTCATCCATAAACATTATTAGATCGGTCGGCTTGACGTTGACGACAACATCCATAATTCTTAGTAAATGTTGCGTCATCAAACTACGCCTTTGTTATTGTAAAGAGGTTAGCGGCGAAAAATGCCATACTGTACCTTTAATGGACCTGAGTTAACATGAGCTAAAAATTAACAATTGTATATTTGAATTAAATAATGTTAACAAAAATGAATAAGCGTAACATGTAATGTTTATTGTTGGTCAATGCACCAAATAATGTCTACTAATGGGTCTTCATTATATATAGTGTTACCCTTTTTAAATTTTTCTACTAACAACCATCAAAGAAATTTCATTTAAATCATTTTATATTAAATTTGAAATGGATGACAGTTGCGAGTAACCAGGGTCCGAAATTAACACCCGCCAAGCGCCAAATAAATAAAAGTAAATGAAATAAGCAATTTTGCAAGTAACCGGGTTGTAGGTTTAGCCTAAACTGCGGTTTAACTCTGTGGCTGCTGGATAGTTTGGGAATAGATGTTGGTTTGATATGTTTTTCAACCCTGTTTTATGAATTTGGGAGATTGAAACCATTTCAGAACCTAGTAACACCTTTTCTAGCTACATTTTTATTCTATTTTTCTACTAATTAACCATTTAATCTAAATGAAATATCACAGAGTTGAGGTACAAGATGCCTGAAGTGGGAAAACACATGAAAATAGCCATATTTATGAAAAAGTGCTTGAGTTATTGAAAGACAATATATGTGAAATTAGTGTTTATTAAAAAAAAATTGATGAAACAATATTTGCATGCTATAGATGCAGCCAATATCTATAAATATTTATAATATAAATAATACATATTCCCCATATAAATATCCAAGTATATGATGCATCTTCAATTCTTCAGGTCAATCATATATTCATGGGAGGAAAATTAGTTTGAATGAGGAAATATTTTCCTTTCAATGGTTAAAGTTACCAGTCATTGCTTCTGCTGCACTTTCCTTGTACCCTTTTGTTTTATTAGTTTATTTTAATTTTGACTATTTACTTTTTTAATAATTTGAAAGATAATAAATATATTGTTTGATTGTAGTCCTTGAAATCCCAAAAAAAGTAGTGCTTTAACAGTCCTGAAGTTTAATTTTACAGTATCTGTACGAACGCTGTAACAGGATTGTAGATTTTGCCTGAATTAAGATTTCTCTCAATAGAGGCCGGCGAGGTCGGAACTAAAGGTTTCCTCATTATTAATAAGCATTCCCCATGATTTTATTCTATAAATGAAAAGGGAACGTTTGTGTGATCATTGTCTGTACAGTGTGTAACAGGTGTGAATGGGATGAAACTGTAATGTACCTTTTTTTTTTTTCACCATACTTGAGAACAGTTGAAATTGTCCCCTTAGAGGAGCGTCACAATTTGAATTTGTGCCATTATTGGTATGAAAAGTAATGAGCCTCACTCCGTCAGTAACACCGTGTGCTAACTACACGCGACGGCGATAAAAGGTTATTTTCCATGTTAATCAGAGTGTTTGTCCTAACCAACCAGAAACAGTTTCTATTTTTCTGCGACGTCGCGCTGGAACAACAAACCATATTTAATGTTAAAGGGCATATTGCAGGTTAGAAGACCCAACGAGTCAATGTATAGAAAAATAATTTAGGAACTAGATTTTCTTTTAAAAAAAAACTTATAAATACGCTACAGTGGCTTCTGGAGTCGTTTTTGTGAGAAAATGTTA